>NW_022631071.1:5100778-5319527 GCF_010015895.1 Lontra canadensis | reverse complement strand
AAGTTTGTTTTGTGAGATTAAGAGTCACTTATGGTTTGTCTCCCTCCCAATCCCATCTTGTTTCATTTATTCTTCTCCTACCCCCTTAACCCCCCATGTTGCATCTCCACTTCCTCATATCAGGGAGAGCATATGATAGTTGTCTTTCTCTGATTGACTTATTTCACTAAGCATGATACCCTCTGGTTCCATCCACGTCGTTGCAAAACAGCATGGAAGTTCCTCAAAATGTTGAAAATAGAACTACCCTGTGACCCAGCAATTGCACTACTGGGTATTTACCCTAAAGATACAAACGTAGTGATCCGAAGGGGCACATGCACCCGAATGTTTATAGCAGCAATGTCTACAATAGCCAAACTATGGAAAGAACCTAGATGTCCATCAACAGATGAATGGATAAAGAAGATGTGGTATATATACACAATGGAATACTATGCAGCCATCAAAAGAAAAGAAATCTTGCCAGTTCTAATAGTTTTATGGTGGAGTCTTTACAGTCTATATAGCATCATGACATCTACAAATAGTGAAAGTTTCACTTCTTCCTTTCAAATTGGATGCCTCTTATTTATTTTCCTTGCCTGATTGCCATGCTATGACTTCCAGTATTATGTTGAATAAAAGTGGTGAGAGTGGAATCTTTATCTTGTTCCTGATCTTAGTGGAAAAGCTCTCCATTTTTAAACATTGAGTATGATGGTAACTGTGGTTTTTTCATATACAGCCTTTTATTATGTTGAGGTGTGGTCGTTCTAATCCTACTGTGTTGAGGGGTTTTATCATGAATGCATGTTATACTTTCTTAAATACTCTTTATGCATCTATTAAAATGATTATGGTTTTTATCCTTTCTTTTGTTGATGTGATGTATTATATTGATTGGTTTGCAAATACTGAACCATTCTCACATCCCAGGAATAGATACCACTTGATCGTGGTGAATTTTTTTTTAATGTATTCTGAGTTGTACATTTGTATCCCCTGTTTTAAATATATCACTTTTTTTCAGTTATGTATTTCATGGTAGTTTGGACATATTTTAAATTAATTTTTGTTTGTCCATCTATCTTTTACCACTATAAACCACAGTGAATAGGTGATCTTTAGAAGAAAGTGAATTATCTCAAACATTTCTATTTATTGTATCAGTTGATATCCCAGCTTACTTAGAAATTCATTAGAAATGATCAGTGACAGGGGTGCCTGGGTGGCTCAGTGGGTTAAAGCCTCTGCCTTCGGCTCAGATCATGATCCCAGGGTCCTGGGATCAAGCCCCGCATCAGGCTCTCTGCTTAGCAGGGAGCCTGCTTTCCTTCCTCTCTCTCTGCCTGCCTCTCTGCCTACTTGTGATCTCTGTCTGTCAAATAAATAAATAAAATATTAAAAAATTATTAGTGATGATTAATAATAGGCAAATGGTAGATGAACAGACATTCTCAGGAGAAAAATATTCCAAAATATTCAACCTCTTCAGTAATGTAAGAAATGCACATAAAACAACGCAAGTGTTTAGGTTAAAAACAACCTATATCATATATTCAGTGTTGACACAGGTAGTATAGAAGAGGTACTTATGTATTAATGGTCTAAGTTCAAGATGACTTCAACTTTTTGAAAAGCAAAATATATCAAGAACCTTAAAGTAATTGCAAAGCTTTAATTTGTCCTAAGGAGATGATCAGGAGAAAAAAAAAAAGATGATCAGGAATAGGCACCAAGATTTATGTACAAGAGTTTCTTTGTAACTCTGTTTATAACAGTAAATAAGAAATAATTCCAAATAGCTAAGAATTAAGACAAATAATAAAATGAATTATGGACCATACATATAATACAATATGATTTCATAAAGTCAAGCCTTCAGTGATCTTTAGTAACATGTGAAATAGAATATACTAAACTTTAAATAAAATAAGATATAGTAATATCCAGATTTTATTAATTATAATATACTTAAAAGTAATATTTGCTGTCAGTAGTATTTTTATATTTTCTGTCTTTTCTATGTGTTATATACAATTAATTTTTATTTGCTGTAATGTTCTGTAATGTCACCATGAACACTGAGTTAGCAAACACCAAACCATTGTTACAGGAACTAATTACGGAGTTAGGTTCCTGGGACTCTCTGGTCACAATATTTTCATCAGATGGCCTGTACATAACCATGTTTTATCTTTGCTTCTGTTTAAAAGCACCTTACTTAATATGTATGGTAGATTCATTAACATTGAACTCACAGCCAATAGCACTATAACTCATGCCAAACAAATCCTGTTTAACACTTTTATTTTCTCCATGAGGCACATCACAGCCTTCTTGCACTTAGGAACACCAGACAACACTTCAGCACCATGCTCAGGGGTAATTTTTAAAAGCAAAAGTTACCAAAAAAGCCATAAGAATGAGGAAGAACATGGCAGGAAATATATTGTATAAGGACAGGTGTTCACAGCATGAGAGCTGAAACAAGAATGCAGTGTATCACCTTGTTCAACCTCAGCTGGAAACACGCATCTTGGACAAGTCAAATTTTTCACCATTGTTTATATGTGCATTTCTCTGAATGACCACAAAATTGCTGCAGGTATTGATTGGGGTTACAGGTTAATTTCAGCAAATTGGCAAATTCATAAATACAGAATCTATGAATAATAGGGATCAATCATGTATTTATACTTATAATCATAAAATAATTTTAGGATATGCAGCTCATTCATTTCCTGAGCAAATAATTACTAAGTACCTATTATGTGCCTTGCACCATTCTAGATACTTGGGCTGGTGTATAAAACAGTTCCCATTTTCATGGGAGAAACAAGTTTATAATTATTTTCATTTATAAGTGTTATGGTAAAAAATAGAACAAGACGAGAATGAAGAATGACAGAGGGTGCTATATTACATATAGTCATATATCGTCAGGGAAGCCTTTGTAGATGTGACTTTCAGATAGAAACTTGATTAAACTAAAGTAACAAGCCCTGTTTATATCTCAGTAAAGGGCATTCCAAGTAATGGAAACAGCAAAGGGGAAAGACAGTCAGTCTTGTATATGCATAATGTATTTGAGGGAAAGTAAGGTGGCCAGTGTAGCTAGGACCAAAGTGAGTGAGGGGTAAAGAGGTTGGAGGTATAGTTAGGGGCAGGGGCATGTATGACCCTGTAACCCTTGAAATGGACTTTGGCTTTTATTCAGGGTTTGATGGGAAACCATTAGCAAGTTGAAAGTATGGACAATTGACTTATGTTTAAAAGAATCATTCAGCTTGCCATGTGGTGAAATGGATCGTAGTAGGGCAAGACCAGAGCAAGATTAGGAGATTATTGGAAGTTGATCAAGTGAGGAAAAGATGTTAGCATCAATTAGAGTAACAGTGGTAGAGTTTATGAGAAGGTGACTTACTGTTTTTTTAAAAGATTAAACCAATTGCATTTGCTAATGGATAGGATGAGAGTATGACAATATGACTTATTCAACAATGACTATAAAGTTTGGGACCAGAGCAAGTGAGAAAAGATGGATTTGCCATCAAATGAAGTGGTGAAGACTGTAAAAGGACCAGGTTTGGGAGTTAAGAATATCAGGAGTTCAGTTTCAGTTTCAGATGTATCAAGTTTTAGATGCCTACTAGATACCAAAATGGGGATGTCAAGCAAGCATTTGGTTATGGATATAGATATGAGTCTGAAGTTCAGGGGCTAGAGATAGATATTTGAATGTGATCATCACATAGGTAGTATTTAAATCCATGTGAGTGCATACAATCACCAAGAGAGTGAGAGGAGATGGGAAAGAGAAGAGGCTGAAATACTGAACCCTGGGCCCAGGGATCCAGGTAACTGATAGGGTACTTTTGAGTGCATCACAAGGATGACATCTGTCTGTGAGGGCATAAAAGTGTCTTGGACACTTACAGCTTGTAGAAGAATTTCATTTGATTGTAAAGAATAATGATAAATACAACTTTTAGATATACTCCATTAAACCCAGGTACCAGAAATTTTTTTCTGTTCTGCATATAGTATATCATTTGCATTATCTATGAAGGAGGGTTTGTTTTAAAGAAAAAAAAGTACTAATGTACTCATGCACACATACAAGCAAAAAAAAAACCACATGCATGTGCACACGTGTGTGCACACATACACACACACACACACACGTTTTAACCCTGAAAATTACTTACTTCCCTCTATAAACTCTTTATCATCATGAATATCCATACATAGTTATTTGGAGATCAACACACAAGAAATAGTATGTAACATTTTTGGGATTGAGAGGGTCTCCAAGTGTCCAAATATTTGTCACCTAGAAATTCTTGTATTTTATATGATGATTTCTGTTGTTTACTTTATGAATCTTTGGTTCCAGTGTCTTCTAATCAGAACTCTGAATGTATTGAAATTATTAAGAAAAATGCTTTGAGTAAAACATACATTATTTTTGTGGCTTTAAGATTCTACCACCATGTGTTCCTCACTGTATTTTTTTTTATTAAGGTGTGATTGACAAAAATTCTATGTATTTAAGTTGTACAATGTGATGTTCATTTTGTGTTTGTGTGTCTGTGTTGAGAATACTTGAGATTTACTGTGTTAGCAAATTTTGAGTATATATTATCTGTAGTCATCATGCTGTATATTAGGTCTCTAGAATTTATTCATCTTAAAACTAAGTTTATACCCTGTATAAACTGGCTGTACCAGTTTAAATTTTCTATCAGCAGTGTACAAAGGTTCCCTTTCTCCACATCCTCACCAACACTTGTTATCTTTTGACTTTTTGGTAATAGTCATAATAGATGTAACATGATATCTCATTGTAGTTTTGATTTGTATTTCCCTGATTCTTAGTCATGTCAACCATCTTTTCATACAGTTACATGTCTTCTATGGGAAAATGTCTATTTAGGTCCTTTGCCCATTTTGTAATTCAGTTGTTTGGGGGTTTTTTTTGCTATTTAATTGTATTAAATAGATATTTATTTTATAATTTATAAATTGCTACTTAATTGTATTAAATAGATATTGACCCCTTAACAGATATATCGTTTGCGAATAGTTTTTCGTATTTCATAAGTTACTTTTTCATTATGTTGATTGCTTCTTCTCCCACACAGAAGCTTGTTTATTTGGCTTTTGTTACCTGTGCTTTTGATGTCAAATATAAAAAATCATTGCCAAAACCAATGTCAGGGAGCTTTTACCCTGTATTTTCTTCTATGAATTTTGTGGTTTCAACTCCTCACTGTATTTTTAATGTTCAGCACTAAGAGGGCACACATCCCATCTGTACTGTTCCCCGATTTATCCCTAATGCCTAATTCTTTGACACAGAGTAAACACAGCTTTGAAGTCTATTGTCAATCTTGATCTAATTGCATCTAAACATATTGTATATCTTAAAGTACCCTATTGTATTAAACAGTGGTGATTTCTTAAAAACAATCAAGTACACAAACAGAACCCCACAGATTTAAAGGGAAGACTGATGTGTGTATCTGAATGTTTATTATATTTGTATACATTAAAATATAGTCATGCTGAAGGGGACCAAACAGGCAAGTAATCCCAGGAAATGCATGCACTTTAAACATAGGTACAGGACAAGTAGATAGCAAGCAAGGATTTTGTGGTAATGATTGCTTTAACATCTTCCAAGGCCTGCCTCCATTGCCATGTGGCAGTGAGCAACACATTTCTGATCATTCTGCATCACTATCAGTCAAGTTAGACAACTGTCCTTCTTGAAACAGTAAGCCAAACATCAGCCCAGCTAACTGCTTTACTTGAAAAATAACATTTACCAAAAACTTAGAAAGCTAAAATTCAAGTATGTACCTTGTAAACTCCCATCTGTATGTAGATATCCACAACTGATCTTGAATTACATTTGGTACAGCTCCAGAAATATTATTTGGGTTATATTGTCCTCTCCTAGAGATGATTATACAAAAGTGCTGACATTTTTTCTCTTTTTATGACTGTTTTCAAAAAGCAGCAAAGTAGGTTATAAAATTCTCCACAATGTTATGTCTTTAATGATTAAACTAATAGGGAATTAGCACCCGGAAAGAACTATATTTCTTACCCTTGAGGGTTTTTTTTAAATTCATTTACAAACGCAATTTGAACTCTTTCATTATGCAGTCTACTCTTACTTAATAATAATATCAAAACCTCCATGATCTGGAATCTCACTTTGTTTTTTCAAGTTTTTATTTAAATTCCAGTGAGTTAACATAAAATGTAGTATTAGTTTTAGGTGTAGAATTCAGTGATTCATCACTTATGTACAAAACCCAGGACTCATTACAATAAGTGTCCTCCTTAATACCCATCACCCATTTAACCCATCCCCCCACCCACCACCCCTCCAACAACATTCAGTTTGTTCTCTATAGTTAAGAGTCTGTTTTCTGGTTTGTCACTCTTTTCCCCCACTATGTTCATTTGTTCTGTTTCTTACATTCCACATATAAGTGAAATCATATGGTATTTGTCTTTCTCTGACTGACTTATTTCACTTAGCATAATATGCTTTAGCTTCAGCCATGTCTTTACAAATGGCAATATTACATTCTTCTTTATGGGCTGAATAGTATTCCATTATATATATACACGCATGTATAATCCATTATATATGTGTGTACATATACATGTATATACACAGAAACACACACACACACACATACACACAAATATACACCACTTATTCTTTATCCATTCATCAGTTGATGGACATTTGGGCTCTTTCGATAATTTGGCTATTGCTGATGATGCTACTATAAACATCCAGGTACATGTATCCCTTCAAATCAGTATTTTTATAAATATAGGTAAATACCTAGTATTGCAATAGCTGGACAATAGGATAGTTCTATTTTGAACTTTTTGAGGAACCTCCATACTGTTTTCCAGAGTGGCTGCACCAGTTTGCGTTCTCACCAACAGTATAAGAGGGTTCACCTTTTCTCCTTATCCTTACCAATACTTGTTTCCTGTGTTGTTGATTTTAGCCATTCTGACAGGTGTGAGTTAATATCTCATTGTATTTTTGATTTGTATTTCCCTGATGCTGAGTGATGTTGAACATCTTTTCATGTGTCTGTTAGCCATCTGTATGACTTCTTTGGAAAAATATCTATCCATGTTGTCTTCTCATGGTTTACTTGGATTATTTGTTTTGTCGGTTTGAGTTGAATCAGATATGTGTGTGTGTGTGTGTGTGTGTGTGTGTATAATCACTAACCCTTTATTAGATGTGTCATTTGCAAATATTTTCTTCCATTCTAAAGGTTGCCTTTTAGGTTTGTTGATTGCTTCCTTGGCTGTGCAGATGTTTTTGTCTTGTTGGAAGTTCCAGTAGTTAATTTTTGCTCCTGTTTCTCTTGCCTCAGGTGATGTATCTAAAAAGAAGTTGCTGTAGCTGATACCAAAGAGATTGCTGCCTGTGTTCTCCTGTAGGATTTGATGGTTTCCTGTCTCACATTTAGGTCTTTCATCCATTTTGAATTTATTTTTGTATATGGTGTAAAAAAGTGGTCCAGTTTCATTCTTTTGCAAGTGGCTGTCTAATTTAACCAACACCATTTGTTAAAGAGACTATTTCCCATTGGATAGTCTTTCCTTTGTCTGAGATTAGGTGACCATGGAGTTGAGGATCCATTACTGGGTTTTCTGTTCTGTTCCATTGATCTATGTATCTGTTTTTGTGCCACTAGCATACTGTCTTGATTACTACAGCGTTGTAATATAACTTGAAGTCTAGAACTGTGATGCCTCCAAGCTTTGCTTTTCTTTTTCAATATTGCTTTGGCTATTCAGAGTTTTGGGGGGTTCCATGCAAATTTCAGGATTTTTTTTTTGTTCTAGCTCTGTGAAAAATGATGGTGATATTTTCATAAGGGTTGTGTTAAATGTGTAGATTGCTTTGGGTAGTATAGCTATCTTAACAGTATTTGTTCTTCTAATCCATAAGCATGGAGTGTTTTTCTATTTCTTTGTGTAATTTTCAATTTCTTTCGTAAGTGTTCTTTAGTTTTCAGAGTATAGATCTGTTGCCTCTTTGGTTAGGCTTATTTCTAGGTATCTTATCATTTTTGGTGCAATTGTAAATGGAATTAATTATTTAATTTTTCTTTCTGCCGTTTTGTTATTGGCATATGGAAATGCAACAGATTTCTGTACATTAATTTTTTATCTTGCAACTTTACTGAATTCATGTATCAGATTCTAGCAGTTTTGGGTGGGGTTTCTTTTGGGTTTTATGTATAGAGTATCATGTTATCTGCAAATAAGGAAAGTGTGACTTTTTCCTTGCTGATGGATTGCCTTTTATTTTGTTGTCTTGTCTGATTGCTGAGATTGAGATTTCCAGCACTGTCTTAAATAACAGTGGTGAGCATGGACATCCCTGTGTTGTTCTTTGCCATAGAGGAAAATCTCTTTTCTCCCCATTGAGGGTGATATTAGCTGTGGGTGTTTCATACATGGCCTTTATGATGTTGAGTTATGTTTCTTTTATCCCTACTCAGTTGAGGATTTTTATCACGAATGGATTTTCTAATTTGTCTTGCGCTTTTTCTACATCTATTGAGAGGATCATATGGTTCTTATTCTTTCTGTTATTAATTTGGTGTATCACATTGATTGATTGGCAAATATTGAACCACTCTTGCAGCCCAGGAATAAATCCCACTTGATTGTGGTGAATGATTCTTTTAATGAACTATCGGATTCTATTTGCTAAGATTTTGTTTAGCATTTTTGCATCCATGTTCATCAAGGATATTGGCCTGTAGTTCTCTTTTTTTGTGGAATCTTTGGTTTGTTATCAGGGTAATGGTGCCTCAGAGAATGAGTATAGAAGTTTTCCTTCAATTTCTTTTTTTTTTAATAGTTTGAGAAGAATATGTAGTAACTTTAATTTAAATGCTTGGTAGAACTCCCCTGTAAAGCCATCTGGCCTTGAAACTCCTGTAGTTTTTGTTTGTCTGGGAAATTATTATCTCTCCTTCTATTCTGAATGATGGCATTGCTGGATAGACTTTTGTTGGGAGGTCTTTGATTACTGATTCAATTTATTCGCTAGTCATCAGTTTGTTCAAGTTTTCTATTTCTTTCTTCTGTTTTGGTAGTTTATATGTTTCTAGGAATTTATCCATTTCTTCCCAATTATCTGATTTGTTGACACAATTTTTCATAATACCTTCTTAATAATTATTTCTGTTCCTGTGGTTTGGTTTTTATTTCTCCTCTCTTATTTGTGAATATATTTATTTGGGTCCTTTTCTTTTTTATAATTCTGACCAGGGGTTTATCAGTCTTACTATTTTTTTCAACGAAGCAGCTCCTGGTTTCATTGATCTCTTCTATGGTTTTTTGTTTGTTTTTGTTTTTTTAGTTTCTGTATCATTTACTTCTTTTTTTTTTTTTTTTGAAATTGATTTCTTTATTTCAGAACTTCACAGGGACTTTGATATCCTAAGCGCCCTGGGAGTCTTCCAGAGGGAGATAAAGTGCACTATGGTCCTCATACTGATTTGACCATAGAATGCTTTTTTCTTGGGCCTTATCTTCTTCTTATTTTTTTTTTTAAATTTTCAGCATAACAGTATTCCTTGTGTTTGCACCACACCCAGTGCTCCATGCTGTATCATTTACTTCTGCTGAAATCTTTAGTGTTTTCCTTCTTCTGTTGGCTTTCTGCTTCATTTGTTCTTCTTTTTCTAGCCCCTTTAAGTATAAGGTTAGGTTTTTTTTTTTTTTTTTTTATTCAAGACTTTCTTGCTTCTTGAGGTAGGCCTGTATTGCTCTATAGTTCCCTCTTAGGGCCGCTTTTGCCTCATCCCAAAGGTTTTGGACCATCACGTTTTCATTTTCATTTGTGTCTATATATTTTTTAATTTCTTCTTTAATTTTCTCATTGCTCCATTCACTCTTTAATAGCATGTCCTTTAACTTCCATTTATTTGTGGTCTTTGCAAATTTTTTTTTCTTGTGGTTGACTTCAAGTTTCATAACTTTGAGTTTTAAATAGGTGTGCTCTGGTCTGCTTGATAAATGAGACCTGACACTATTTCCACTAGAACTGAGGCTTTGCAAAACTCTGTGGTCAGTAGACATGGTGTGTGCTGAGGTTTCTGCTGCTCTTATGGGAAGGTGTCCCACTGCACTGGTCCTTAGCATACTTGCCTGAGCAAAGCAGTACCAACCAGAGCACAGGGGGTGGAACTTGGTGTGAACAACTTAGGCTGCTAGTCTTGGCACTGTGCCGTTTTCAGAATTTGGTTTATGCTGAGGGGCAGAGGAGGAAAACTGCACCAGCCAGCTCCTTTGTGGAGAGGGGTGGTCCATGTTTGCTGCTGTCAGGGAAGCCCTCCCAGAAGAGTGAATAATTTCCCCTCGTGTATCCTTGGCACTTTTCAGATCACTGTTTTCAGTGTCTCTGGGTTACTTGTCTGCCTAGAGCAGTGCAGTACTCTTTGGGCTCTATCCCAGTCAAGCTTGCTGACTTTTAAAACTCCAAACTTGAGGGACCTGCTCTTCTGGTCTTCCGGGGGAAGGTCTCACTGTGCTGACACTGATGTAGGTTTGACCCAGAAGGGCAGTCGTGCCAGAGTGCAGGGCTATGGGATTTGGAGCAAAGCAGGCAAAACAACCAGTGTCTAAGTTAGTCATCCTCAGCAGGGGTCTATGCTGAGGGGCAAGGGTGGAAAATGGTGCCCCCTGGCTCATTTGTCCCTAGGGAGGTATCTGTGCGAATGCTAGCTCACACAAATGCAAGAAAAGGGAAGAGTCTCTTCCCATATACCTTAGGCAAATGCTCAGATGGCACTCTCTGCCCTGGGATTACTTGCCTGCTTTCTCTCCAGGATTAGGGCACTACCCTCAAGTCTCTATCCCAGCCAAGCTGGGGGACCTCTAAACCTCCAGTGTGTGAGGCCCACTGGTTGCAAAAATGAAATCCAGCCCCTCACATTTTCCCAAACAGTGTCTTTGGGGAAGTGTTTAACTTATGTGTATGCTGTACGTTCCACTTTCTCACCTTTCTCAATTACCAGGGCTCCCTCCCCTCCGCAGCACTTGCAATCTCTTTCTCCCCACAAACAACATCTCCACACTTCCTACCTTCCTTGATGTGGCCTCTTCTCTCCCTCTAGTTAGGGAGTTTGCTTTATCAGTCCTCAGGTTGGTTTCTTGGGTATTCAGAATGATTGGATAGTTACTTGGCTGTATTCAAGGCACAAGGCAAGCCTAGCATCCTCCTTCGACACAGCTATCTTAGCTACCTCCCCCAGAATCTCCCTTTTTAGTAGCTGATGAGCCACAGTAATGATATTGGAAAGAAAAGGAGAGGTTTTGGAAAAAATACAGGACTTAGATATCTGTTGGATTTGGGGTATGATGTGAGTGGTAGGTGAGGAAACCACCAATGAAGAGATAGGTCGCTAAAACAAGTAGGAATAAGATTTGTATGCAGATATTGCTCCTAAACAATATATGTGATAAGTTAAAGTTACCTGTGTCTCTTTTTTCAAAACATAAGATTCCCTGAATAGATTTCACTTCTAGCATCAGCAGTATCATATCATTAAATCTCCAAAGTAAAATAAAACTAGATTAGCTGTAATTTCATATCATCAATTAAGTTAGGAAGGAAGTATAAAGGAAAGAAGTGTTTATTCTGCCTGATCAAATTCTAAAACAAAGGGACTCCTGGGTGACTCATTTGGTTGGGCATCTGTCTTTGGCTCAGGTCATGATCCCAGGGTCCTGGGATCAAGTCCCGCACTGGGTTCCTTGCTCAAGGGGAACCTGCTTCTCCCTCCGCCGGCTGCTCCCTCTGTTTGTGCGCACTCTCTCTCACTCTCTCTCTCTCTGACAAATAATTAATATCTTAAAAAAAATCCAAAACAAGTATATAACAGGATCAATTAGCATATATGTATTTTGTGTTTTAATTGAATCTATCCTCAAGACTAATTATTTCTCTAAGATTTACTATCATTTAAAGTAGTTAGCACATAAAATTATATGTTGAGGTTTACTGTGATGTTAAAGGCTTGTGAAGTTCAAATATTTTGCAAAATATAATTTAATTTTATATTAATATTAATAACAATGGAATCACCTTTCTCTAAATACAGTCCTGTATGAAGCAAATCACATTCAAAATATATTATATATGAAAAGAAATGTGTATCTCTTAACAGCCTTTTTTTCATGCCTTTCTAGCAGTCTTAATCATTTTATCATCTTCATCCTATGCATTACTCTGGTCTTCTGCCCTCTTAAAATGATTAATGAAGCTACTTGCAAGATGACATTTAGGACCATATTCATGTTGAAAAGTTATAAATGTTTAAATTATAAGCAAATATCTGAGACTGGAGGAAACAAAGAGCTCTATCCCCCATAAGTAATTTTCAAATTCTGCTAGGAAAAGTCAGTATAAGTTAAATCAATTTTGTGTCATTCTCCAGATTTTTGAACTCTAAAGTTGAGCCAACTGGGCTTGAGGGATTATCTGCAGACAAGAGCAGCAATTCTGTTGCTTGTCAGCATTTTTCTCTTAAACAGTGCTTACTGCCAGCTATCCAAATGGGCAATGTTCGCGGAACTGTGAGTGCCCAAGCAATGTAGCACCTTAATTTAAAAATAGTGTATGTCACTGTTGCTCTTTCTAGAGCTTTTTGACTCATGTACTTGATTTCCTTTGCCTTTTTTTCCATGAAAGAAAAATGAAACCACTCCTTTGACATTCAGGGGTAAAAAAATTGAAGTGCTAATTACACTGTGGTGGAACAATATTATCCTCTAGTTTTACACTGACAGTTTTAATACAGAGTCATTTTAACAGGCTCTGCAAATCAGAATTTTCTGGGCTCTTTATTATCTCTCTGAATCCACTGAATAAATCCATTCCCAGAGATACTGAAAATGCAAAGCAAAGCCTGACAAAAAATAACATTTATTTCATGAAAGTTTCATTGGCACGCTTACTAGCTGAAGATAAAGGGGAAAGATCTTACACAAGGAGTCCTATGATTATTACTATATACTAGAAACAAAACACAGAAGTCTTAAGATTATCAGGTATTGCTTTGAAAGGAATACAGAATTATATGGGTTTTGAATGTGTTGAAAAATGACTCAAATGCACTGAGCTGTTCATAGGCCTTGGCTTTTACTTTTTATGTGAGTTATATCTGAACAAGAATTTTATTATAGTCAGTGGTGTTCATGCTGTTATAGTTAAGGTTTGCAGCATTCCCATTACAACCCTGCTATTTCAGTTGGTGTTCATAACTCCACTTTAAAAGTCACCCTGGGCTAAAGGTTGGCATATGCATTTTCAACTTGTGTTGATAGTGATGAGTATGAGTGTGGTCAAATATGTAGTAAACATTCGAAGTAGCATATATTGCTTTTTATGGTATGAAATATTTTATTGCAGTTGTATATTATGGTTCCTTAATTATAGAAATTGACAAATGTTAGCTCTGTCAGTGTAATTGATTAACAAAGTTAAAGAAAATTTTTTTTAATCTATTTAGTCCTTGTAGCCAAGAAACACTGAGATTTTCTTATAGCCATGAGCCAAAACACTTCCTGTTACCTGCTGAGTAATGATTTCTAAAAGCAGTCCATAATTAATCAACACTACTACCAAACAACTGATGAGTTCTGTCCAAAGATCAGTGAGTGCCATGGGGATTAAAAGGTTAAACTGACAATTTGAGATTTTACATATACCCATGGACACATATGCAAATACCTAACAGATTTTTTTTTAAATGTATTTCTTTTGAATTAATCACATTTTCCAGGCTATAAAAAGTTTCCTAGTTATGAAAACTAAAATATGACAGAAGAGTTAGTAAATACAGAGCAATTACGGATATATAGATAATAAAGAATAATCTTAATTATCCTTAATCCTTCAAACCAAGGAAAACCACTGGTTACATTTTGGTGTATAGCTTTCAAATATTTATATTTTGCATATATATAGGTACACATATTAAAAAACTGGTGTCATAAATTGAATAGCAATCTGATTTTGTTTGCTATGTTGGAGAGTACAAACTTGCCATTAAATATTTTTCTAATGCATAATTTCCCTGGCTGCATAGTATTCTCCTGCATGGGTATACTGATGTTTAATTTATCACCTATAGTTGTAGATTTTGAAATGTTTAATGATTTAATCTTACTTTAGAATTAAAATCCGATGAAATCTTTCAGCAGCTAGAATTTATTCAAGACTTTGGTCTTTTCTACTTTTAGCATTTTCATGGTACCCTAGTTACTGGATCTCCAAATGTTAACAATTCATAATTGTTGATTGAAAACAGTATCAAAAATGTAGAATTCATTACATATTGATTACATAGAATTTCCTTTGAATTCTTATTAACTTGAGGAGTAGGCAATGGGGAAGTTTTGTTATAAATCACATTCCCCCCCACCTTTTTTTTTGAGGTGAGAGGCTTTTGCCATAGGAATAGGATATTATTTAATATAAAGAGTTCTGTGATCAGAAAGACCTGAGTTTGAATCTCCACTCTGTGCTTTCTAGTTCTGTAGGTGGTTTTTGACAAAGCACATCACTTCTGTAAATCTCACTTCTTTTTCTTCTTTAAGATATAGGTAATACCTACCTCACAATATTGTCATAAGCATTAAATAAATTATTCTTGAAGAATTTATTTGTTTTTTCAGTCTGCTTTGGGATATGCTAGTGAACTAGACAGATAAAGCCTCTGCCCTCATGAAGCTTATGGTCTAGTGGGAGATACAAAGGGCAAACTAACAGATACATAAAAATATACTTATGAATTGTGATAAGTGCTGTTGAAGCAGGAGAGCTAGGTTCTTGTCTCACAGAGTTGAAAAATTAAGCTTGTGGACAACAGAGAGTGAGTAAAGTGATAGAAGTTTATTAAGTGAAGATACAGAAAAACCTCTCAAGAGTCAGAGGGGTTCTGACAGGGTTGCCAAGGAGGGCCTTTAGGGTTGATCTTTTATAGAAAGCTAACCAGGGAACTTAAATCCTTTTAACATCTCTATTGAGAACACCTTCAATGGCTTACTTCCTTTTTATGGGCTGGTTCTTCTTTGTTGGTCACAGGTGATTATCATAAAGACACCCACTTCCACAGCCTAGAACAGGGTGGGCCTCCACCCAACATGGTCCATTGTTTCCCCTTATCTCTGGCTCTGCACACCTCCACATTTTTTTTTTTTTGGATTTCTGTGAGCCTGACCACATAGCCCTCTATCTATCTCTCCCTACCTAGCCCTTCCTATCTTTTACTCACAATGGAAGGAAATCATAGGTGTTCCTGTTAGGTTAGATGAGTCAATGAATGTAGTCTGAAAATACGACATTTATGATTGCCAGGTAGGGAAAATAACAAGGACATTGAGCACAGGACTGAAAGAGTTTAACATGTTCTAGGATCTGAAATGCAAATGTGGCTAGAAAATAATATAGACAGAGAAAAGGGTCATAAGATAAGGCTGGAAAGGTACCTCAGGGCTAGGTAACAGTAGAACTGAGTACCTGGGCAAGAGAAGGCCCTCAATAAATAGGCATTGTTTCCCTTCTCCTGGTCTTTTGTTGATGAAGTGGTCTTCACCAAGGGTTTTGGGGGTCATGTTATATGCTTGTTTAGATTATGTAAATGTTTCATCTCTGATTTGGATTGTCATCACAATGATCGTAAATGAGGTCAACCTCACTTTTGTGTTTTGTGTTGATGCCTCTCTCTCTTTCCTTTAAGCCCCTCTTCCCCTTTACCTGTCCGTTCCACACCACCTCATCTGCCCATGGACATAGAGATAAACTGCCTGTTTGTGCTGCTCAACTTATCTTGGCTTTTCCATTCTGTCATATTTACCTCTTAATCATCCCATTATGGGTATTTCCCTCTAACTGCATTCATCTTCTCTTTTTATGATTATTTTGTAGCTCATGATTAAATCTCATAATATGAATACTGCACATCAGTGACAGGTCAATGAAACAGCAAGGCACATGTAAAAATTTCTCAAGATGATGAATCTTTAGAACCAAGTTTTTCTATTAAAACAATAGCAGCAAATAAGTCCTTCTACCGTAAAAATTACCTACTCCCCATGGAACTAAAAAATAAACCTTGCATAGACTTAATGCCAGTTTAAATAGGTCTCTTAAAGTAACCAGCAGAGTTCATGCTTCAGATATCTTTGTATTAAGAGAGAAAAAGGTACAAAATGTTAATAACATTATAACAAAAATAGCACTAACTTTGGTGGAAGTTGAATTGCAGTCTAATGATTTACTCTCTTTCTTTAGATGGGATAATAAAAAGATATAATGAAGAACAACGTAAAACATATACAAGAAGTGCAAGAGAACATAATTTGGCCATATGTTCTATCTATATGATACGAATGCTTTTACTACTAGCAGTAATTAATCCTAAAGTACCAATTTTGGCTGACTTGACTTGTGTCAAATAGTTGCTTCACAAATTTTAAGTATTATATCTAAGTGTTATTATCAGTAAGTTATATTTAATGGGCAACCCTTATGTTTAAAAAATAAAGAGGAGTATATGTTTTTTCTAGTAATTGTTAATATTTTCTTTAAATACTGTTCTAGTAGATTTATTTGTCTAGCATAAGAGATCTTTTTAGTTAATAACATTTGGCATTTCAGAGTATCCCTACCAAATTCTTTTTATTAAAAGTATCTGTTGTAAGGGAGGAAGAACTTTTTTTTTTTTTTTGTCTGTTCTCCTACATTCTTTAACTGTGGCCCTGTACATTAGACCAGCATAAGACAGGTTCAGAAGAGAAAAACAAGTTTTTTAATACAGGAGAATACTCAGTGATGAGTATCTCAAAGGGGTGGTTAGAATTTGGGTTTACATAACACCTTAATAAAAGAGTAGTACATTATGTAGAGAAGTGATAAGACAAAGGAGAAGGACTTCACGTTCTAGGGACTGCAAATTGTGAAAACTAAATATGTGGGGAAAACTAACGGAAGATGAGGCATAGTTAGTAGGTTTTGTTATGTAGATTCCTTCATTGCCATCTCCTGCATGGTTAATAGTCTTGTCTTCCTGGTAGAGAGGAGAAAGGTAGAGAGTTTTTCTTGTGTTTTCTTCTTTTTAATCACCTTAGCTCAAAATAGTCCTTATGTCAAAGTGGCATATTGTCAGGTAGCTTATTATACTACCCATCACTGTCATGTATACTCTAGCACAATATTATATAAGTGGACAAGAAAGAGTGTTTATTCTCAAAATACATGCAGATTCCATCATTATCTTATTTTGACTAAATCATCCATATCTTTAACATAATTGATCATGTTTTAATAAAACTATTATATGATATTTAGACTGCCATTAAAAATGGTTTCTTGGACGCCTGGGTGGCTCCGTGGGTTGAGCGACTGCCTTCGGCTCAGGTCATGATCCTGCACTTCCAGGATTGAGGCCCGCATCAGGCTCCTAGCTCCTTGGACAGTCTGCTGCTCCCTCTGACCTTCTCCTCTCTCATGCTCTCTCTCACTCATTCTATCTCAAATAAATAAATAAAATCTTTAAAAAAATTTTTAAAATGGTTTCTTAATGAACATTTCCTAATTAGCATTTCCTCTGGATTAGTAGCATTGAAATATTCACATAGGCTTTTTTAAAAAGAATTTATTTATTTATTTATTTGAGAGAGAGAGAGCATGCTGCAGATGGAGAGGGAGAAGCAGGCTCCCTGCTGAACATGGATGTGGGGCTCAATCCCAGGACCCTAGGATCATAACCTGAACCAAAGGCAGATACTTAACTGGCTGAGCTACCTAGCACCCCTGGCATAGATTTTTAAGCTTGAAATTTTGAAGCATCTTTTCTTTCATTCTTTTTTTCTTTTTCCCCTTTTTGTTTTGTTTTTGTTATTGATATTAAGTAGTGTAATCTTTGTAAGCATAAAAACACCATTAGGATAGAATATGATTCAACTAAATGAAAATTGTCTACTATGCATAATACTCTGTGATAGATACTGAAGGTGACACAAAGATGAGCAAGATTGTGTCCCTGCTCTCCAGAGACTCAATCTAGTATGGCAGGTAGCTATATAGTCCCCCCACTGCCCCCCAAAAATGGAAAAGAAGGTACCAACTTTTATTGAAATCCTTCATTATAACAGTAGTAGTAGTAATTTTTTTTAACTTATGTTGGCTTTTTTTTCACCTGTGGTTTAGTAATTTTCTATTTATAGTATAATTGGTTTTACTAGCACTAAAATAAACAATATAAACAAATTCAATATTACCACAAATTTGTGCTTAAGAAAAGGTGCACAAAGTATTTAGAAACCTTTCGCATTTCTAAAATTGGAGAGACACATATAAATGTCTCATTAAATTGAATCTACTCTTCTATATGTTTGCTTATATATAGGTTATGCTTCATAGTTTATATTTCTAGTAAAAAGTACAATAAGATATAAATATAAAAGCAAAAAGTACACATGCAAAATAAAACTATAATGCAAGGTAATTGTTCAGAGCACACTCTGACTGGCAAACAAAATAGAATAGCTAGCAAATGATCAATTCTCTATGAGGAACATTATTAGATAATCTTTACTCTGAACATAACCTTGCCAATCTCAGAGTTTTTTCTTTTAACAAATGTACAATAAACTGCACATACATTAAATATAAAATTCAATAAACCTTGAAATATGTGTATATCTATAAACTGTCACCACAGTCAAGATAATGAACATATCCACCACCCCCAAAAGATCTTATATGCAGGCAACCACTAATCAATTTTCTGTCATAGATTAGTTCACATTTTCTAAAATTTTATGCACATAGATCATACAATATGTTCTCTGTTTTACGTAGTTTCTTTTGCTCAGCATAATTTTTTGAGATTCATTCATGCTGTATAGGAGATTAATTTTTGTGAAAAAATTGTCTAGAAAAAACATACTTCTAAAAAAAGTTCTATGATTGTATAATTTGCTATATCAAGACATATTAAGCTGGGTCACTTTTGAAATACCAAAATAAACTCTAAAAACAAAACCAATAAAAAACCCCACAAATCTCAATAGTTTACTTGTTTATATAAATAATTTATTTTTTCAGATGGCCTAGATTAGTATCTAATCTGGTCTACAGCATCTAACTGTGTGTTCTAATTTAATGACATCCATAATACCGTTCAGCATATTTGCTTGTCTCAGTTTCTGCCAAGATTGTGGCTCCCTGGAGGTCTACTGGTTAGGATTCAGTATTCTCAGTTTGTGTCAAGAGTGTAGCCCTTTTTCCTTTCTAGGTCCTTTTAAAGCTTCCATTTCTATGTCTACTAATGGCTTTTCCACATAGGCAGTATCATCTAGATTATAATATAGTTTTTTAATGTCTCCATCATACCCCTAGTGATGGAAACAGAAGCTTTATCATGTTGAAATTCACAGATGCTGTCAAACTGAGACACTCCATCTCCCTCTTTTACATACCATCCTTTAATAGTTACTTCTCTTATCCTTCTCCAGTGTCTGAGTTTGAATTGGACATTCTATCCCAGCAGAGCAGCAGTTGTTTTCAGCAACTGATGTTAATGACAGCATGTGTTAAATGCTTATTGGTTGAATGGGGGGCTGTTACTTTGTGGTGATCCCAAGATCTGAGTACGTGCTTTTAACAAAGGCCTTCCCTGCCATAGCCCATCCCAATCCTAGCTGTAGTTGTGACAGCAGCAGTCTTTTATAAGACTAAGTAAATAAGCAGGTAACTATTTTAGAATTTTATGTAGTATACAGATGGCTACCAGCACTGTGCTGGAAATTTGTTTTTATAAAAAGATCATGGTATGTTATTATGTAACATCCTGTAGGATAGTTGCAAGTTTATAAACACTGTTTTAAGGACACAAATCATCCATTAACAATTTGCTTTGCCTCCCACTATTTGTTGTCATCTCTCAGTATCCTCATTAATCAAAATTGACTCTGAAATACAGTACATAAAATACCTAGGTAGTTCAGGGAAGGTAGGGAAGACTTCCAGCTTACAGCCCAAGAAAGCTTCATAGACGTGTTAGAGTTCCTTATTGGGATTCCAGTAGATTGAGAGCTTGGCAGAGCCTATAAGGACTCATCATTGTAGGAGGAAGAGAGGTTGGAATTTAAGGTAGAAAGAAAGAATTATATCAAGATACAAGATGAAGGAAGTACAGTAATTTTGAGAAGCCATGAGTAGTCCATCTTGGCAAAGCATAGGATATTTTTATTGATAGAAATTACACTAAAAGGAAAATTTGAAACCATATCAAGAACAGACTGGAATGCGATTTTAAGGTGTCTAGATTTTGTTTACAGGAAGTAGAGGAGCCATTGATGAAGTTTCAGTAGCAGAGGAATAATATCAGAGGTGGTTTTGGGAAGACTGTGGTGATATGTATGAATAAAGTAGCCAGAAGAGGAACTAATTATTAGCTTGTTGCAATAGAGTAAGAACCTAAACCAGAATAGATGCAAATGATACCTGGAAAAATAACTCAACAGTACTTGATTTTTGTAGAATAGAAAAGATCAACTGGCTGAATAATGACTTTTTTCCTTATTTATTTATTTATTTATTTATTTATTTTAGAGGGAGAGAGAGACTGATAGAGAGCAAGAGTGTCGGGGGGAAGGGCTGAGGGAGAGGAAGAGAGAGAGTCTCAAGTAGACTCCCTGCTGAGCATGGAGCCTGACTCAGGGCCTGATCTCATGACCCTGAGATCATGACCTGCACTGTAATAGTCAGGTACTTGACCAACTGAGCCACCTAGGCATTCCCCCTCTTTTAAAAAGATATATTTGAGAGAGAGAGAGTTATGCCATTTTGCTTTTAAGTAAGAGAGTAATAAATTCAGAGGAAGGAACCTACTTAAGGAGAAATTATTTTTGAATAATTCGAGTAACTTCTCTAATTTGAAGTACAGATTGAGTATATCGCTGGAATTGCCTAAGAGGGAGATGAACATGTGGTGTTTTTGCATGACTATTAATAATTACCTATTTTTTCAGGTATCCTCACAAAGGAAATAATTAAAATTTTGACATTAAAACAGATCACTAAGGGAAGAGAGTATAAGAACGTAAAAAGGCCAAGGAAAGAGCTTTGGTAAACACCGCATTTGAGTATAGAAATAAGAGTTGCTAGGGAAGGAAACATTTGAGAAGCTGGGTGGGGAATTCATGCTAAAGCTGTGTTTAGAAAATCTATGGAGGAGAAAATTTCAGGAAGAATGGGTAATCAACAATCTAAAATTATAAAAAAAAATAACAAGTGGATTAAGGATAAAAAAGTAAGTTTGGGGATTTATTGGCATTGGTAGTATTTTTGATGCTGTAAGGACAATTTCAAGAAGAGTGGAAAGGATAGAAATCAGATTGTAAAGGGTTAAGTAGGTCCTAGATGATAATGAAACAAAGTGAAGTCTGTATAGATTGCAGTTTTTTCGAAAGGTGGACATTGCTTATTTTTGCTTTCATAATGTTAACCTGGGTCTATTATAAAATTCAATATCACATGCAAGAGGTATTTCTATCATTTTATAGCAGATTTTTAAAGCTATATTCAGATTTTACACTGATTGGCATGAGACAGATTCTCTTTAGCACCATTTTAGTTCTAGATAAAATTCAAGCTGGTTATTTCTGATTACTCTGAAATGCAAATAGTGCTATTTTGTTTTATAGCTATCATTTAAAAAGCCACGTACTCATTAAGGTAAGTATGTGCTGCATGAACAACAAAAAAAATGAAAAAAGGAATGGACATTATTTTTATTTGTAGGTTCTCTGATACGGAACTGAATGTACTAATCTTCAAATACAAATGAGCAGCAAAAATGTAATTTACAAATGCACAATTAACTTCTGACTAGCTTCTGTTGATTTTTAGTACTATAATCCTATACCAGCTGAAACTTCTCATTTTTGGAGATTTTACCTGACTGACCAATATTTCTATTTGTGGCTAAATAAGGAGATTATTATGAAAAAATATTACTTTGGAGTAAATTATACTTTCATGGAGCTCCAATTATAGCTTCTCTATTGAGTTGTTGGCCATGAGCACCATTATTTTCCTCTTTCCATGCTGCTCTTCTTGCATTCTCCCCATCATTGACAAAGGCTTTCCTCTAATTTTCAATTTTAAAATCCTGATAGTTACTTGTCTTAGTTTCAGGCAGTGTTTTATATCTTATTTTGCTATGTTGTCACTTCCCTCTTCTTTTGCTTCATTTTTAGTCTATTCGTGTGTCATGTCATTTATTTTTAATATATATATGTATATATGCATGCACATATATACATGTATATACATATATGTATACATATATGCGCATATAATAGGTACGTATACCTATTTTTATCAACCATTCCTTGATTATGGACCCCTCCAAAATGTTGGTTGCTCTCCTTCTCTTTTATTATAATTTGTCAATAATCCTCTTAAAATAACATACATTATTTAACCAGTACTCCAAATAGAGTCTGATCTTTGCAGGATACAACTGAATAATACTTTATGCATTATAGATTTAAAGGTCAATCTTTAGCATATAGGTTCCCATCTTGGATTATTGGTGGTGCATTAAGATCATGCATTTAGCTTTTATAATTGCTTACTGTAAGTACATGTTGACTCTGTAGTCAACTGAAATTCTCATTCTTTTTTTGTTTTTAAATGCAAACTACCAACAAATTCAATTATCTCTAATCCTGGACCCTGTGTAATTGATCGTTTTTTTTCTTCTTCTTTTGAAAGTATCTGTAAGATTTGTGTTTATTCCCATTAAATCTAATTTTGTTTGGTTTCAGTTTAACATTGCTATCTGTTACAAAAACTTTGAATCTTGATTCTGTCATCTATCATATTAGAATCCCTTTGGATGTTGTGTCATTTGCAAATTTAACAAGAAGACCTTCAAATAACTTCTGAGTCATTAATATGTTGAAAAAGACAGAAACAAGAAGAAATGTCTGGGACTAACTACCAGAAAACTCCTAATAAGTTGATACCAATCTAATAATTAATGGTCTTTGAATTTAATTTTCAGCAAATTTAAAAGTATCTGACTGTACTGTATTCTTTCCATATTCTGTTTCTTTCTTACAATAGTATGAGGAGAATTTGCCCAAAGTCATCATGAAGTAAAAATATTCTAGGGGTGCCTTTGGCTCAGGTCATATCAGAGTCCTGGGATCAAGCCCCATGTCGTGCTCCCTACTTAGCGAGGAGTTTTCTTCTCCCTCTGCCTCTGTCCCTCACCCCCAATTGTGATTTCTCTCTCTCTCTCCCTCTTTCAAATAAGTAAATAAAACCTTTAAAAAATATTCTGTGTATCTACTTTCTAGTTGCTTTGCTCTAAGAAAGAGTTACCAGTAATTTGGCATGAATTATTTTATATAACCCATACTAATTGATTTTTAGCATGATGTTTTATATGCTCATGAAAACCTTTTCTTTGGCATACCCAAACATGAGGCAGGGTTGGGGGTCCTTCATTTTTGTTGTAACACAATTGAGAAACACTGATAATTTTATCAAGACTTTTGCTAAGTAAGAAACAGGGAAGGCATAAGACATTTAAACAACCTAGCTAGCAAAGTATGAAATTTAAATCTCTCTCTAGCTAATGTGGCCTACAGGGCCTAACCTATTGTACATGGAAACCTATGAAAAAATGAGAGGCTTTGCCTTAACTCCTTATTTCCATTTTGGTCTGCTTCCATGTTTTGAGTACCATTTGATACTTATCTTACAGGATAATCATCCTGGATTTTATGACCCTTGAATATAAAACAAAGGAAGTTATATCATCTTGGCTGTCTATACCTTGGCTATCTACCTAAGGACCACTTTCTGAATTGTGTTTCTAGAATGAAAGACGTGCCTTTTCTTAACGTGATTATTACCAGGAATGGCTTCTTTCTCTCAGTGAGATACCACTCACCTACATTTTTGTGACTTTTTCCCATACAGATTCAATAGAGTAGTGATTTTATACATGATGACCTTGACATTTAAATAGTAGATATTACTACTCTGCAATACCAGGAAGTATGATCATAAACTCACACTTAGGGACACCTAGGTGGCTCAGTCAGTTAAACATCTGCCTTCAGCTCAGGTCATGATCCTAGAGTCCTAGGATCAGGTCCCACGTTGGGCTCCCTGCTCAGGAGAGATCTGCTTCTCTGCCCCTCCTGTGGCTCCTGCACATTCTCTCTCTCTCTGTCTCTCTCTCACTCTCTTTTTTTCTCTCTCTCAAATAAATAAAATCTTAAAAAAAATAAACTCACACTTAATCTGGTAGAAATATGGACTGTTATCAAAGGAAGGGGTAAGGATTAAAGACCAGTTAAGTAGCTATTACTGCCTTCCATGTGAGTTGAGATGAATACTTTAATTAGTTTGTAATTAGTTTGTAATTAGTTAATGCTAATGAACTAGACAGTCCAAAGGTAGAATGAGAATTTGACAAAATATAAGAAAAGGGAGAAAAAGAATCAGATGATAAATAAAGGCTTTGAGCCAAGATAGTTCAAAGTCAATACTCTTTTTTGGAAACAAATGAGGAATGATATCTACTAGAGTAAGAAGGGAGGAACAAAATAATGATGGGTCTATAATGGTACTAGCATACTCTGAGAGATTTTAAGCATACAGTTAGAAATTCCTACCTTTGAGAGATATTTGGGAGTTGTTGCCAAAAAAGATAATAGGTGAATTCAAAAAAAGGGTCTCTAGCAGAAGAGAAAGGGCTTGCAGATAAAATCTTGGAGAATAATGCCTATATTTAGGATAGGAGTTGATAAGAACTTGCCAAAAGAGTGTTAAGAAGGAGGGAGGATAAACAAAATTGATGGTCTGTTTCTGGACCCAAGGGAAGAAAGTGTTTTTAACAAACAGTAGGGAGTAAAACAATATCAGCAACTTCCACAAAGAAGTTGAGAAGTATGAACTAATGTCAGGTCTTCAAGTTTGGTGACAACATAGTTATTAGTGACCTTCCACAGAACAGTTTCAGGAGGATGTTAAAGCAGATTGGAAGGACTTACATAAGCAGGAAGTGGAAGCAATAGACTACTTCATCCAATGTAAATAGGCATGAATATAAGAAAATGCTTTACTCTTGCTTCCTCCTATTTAACTAGTAGTTTTGTGGATGAAAGAAAAAACGGAGTTAGATTAATTTATTTGTTGAAAAATTACTACAGGTTTGCTCTACCTTTTTAATTGATTTTAACTTCAGACTGCTCAATAATGAGTACCTGGTTTATCACAGGAATGAAATTAATTGAGTTCTTTGCTCTGTATAACTGTAATACTGGACAGATGTTAGTTTTCCAATAAAAGCAACAAAGGGTCTCTAAATTACTTTGGATTTACAGTGCTACAGAGCATTTTAATTACATTCATATGTTCATACTTTGAAAAATAATTTCAAATTGTTTTATGCTAATAAAAGCACATTTATGCCACATCATGCAACATAGAAAGCATTCTCTGTGTAGAGTGGTGTATAATGATTGTAACTTTTGCATTTTCGTGTTTCCTGCTTTGAAACTGCTACCATCATTTACATTCTCTAGTAATCCAACTTTGAATTTCATGGATATATATGAGCATGTGCTAGAGAAGGTACTGGCAGAAAACTAAGGAATGAAAAAGGTAAATAACAGCCAGAGGAGTTGGCAAGATTACCTTTTCTTCATTGTTCCAAGGCAGCTATTTTAATTGAAAGTGAGAAGGAAGGGGTGTATAGTAATTTAAAATTAGGTAGATGTGAAAAGAGATAAGCTAGGCAAATAAATCAGGTATATAAGCAAGTTCAAGAGATGAATGAGGACATTACCCTGACTGCTGAGGAAAGAAAGTCAAGAGAAAGGTTGTCTAACAAAAAGTCATGTGTTAAGTCAGAGTAATCAATTACTGGCATTGACTGGAGGTCTCATAGCAGTAGTATTTGGAAGAATTGAAGAAAGATATGGCCCCATAGCTTGCATCAACCAGAGAGAAGTTTCTGAGAAAAAGACACAAAAGAAATCATTCTCTGAAAATCTGTTTCACTTTTGTTAGAATTTCTGCGTTCCTGCCCTCCTTCTGTCCTTCCCTCCTTCCTTCCTCCTGCAATAAGTAATGGCTAGATACTGCCAAAGAACTGTATACCCCCAGATTTATCTCAGGAATATGGATAGTGAATTACAAATGACATTTAAAACTACCTATTTCCACTACCATATTAATAGAATCATTTGGTTCATCACAAATGGCCAACACTAAATGACCAAAAATATAAAATCAAACTCTAACTAAGTGAAGGGAAAAAAATAAACAAGAAAAACCCATTCAAAAAAGAAAATCCTGCCCTTTGCCTAGACAAAAAGAAAAAGAAAACAAAAAATGAGTGGGGTTTATTGTTAGAAAATGTAACCTTTAAAGATAGAATGCAGTGTTTATTACTTCCCTCCGTAGGACAAGGCCCTTGGGAGACACTTAACTTTACAGGTAAAGATGATTGCAGAGACACAGATTGTCAACATGTGGGTAGTAAAGGCTGTATACTTAAATTCTGGACACTTTCCCTTGGTTTGTTTACTTCTGTGTTGGGTGCATGGATGTTTTGGCTCAGGAGGAAAATTCCAGTGCTATTAGAAAATGTTTGTTTCACATAGAATCAAAGTGGCTTTATCAGTCTTAAATAAAAAAGAAATAGCAGAAACAGATTTAGAGTTTAATTCATTGGTTTCCAGTCACTTGCTTAGCTACTAATGATGTGCTCTGTTTTTCAACCAAATTCCTTATGCATTCATAGTATTTGTAGCTCATTCTTTGTGTCCATCTAGTGTACTGGTCTCCAGGGTACCTGTATCTTGGAGGATAGGGACAGAGGTCATCACCAGGGTAAATGGAAAGATTTGAGATTCAGGGATGCTAGAAAGGTTTTAGAGGTTTAAAGGTTTTTCTGTTGATCTTTTGTGTCAGTAGAGTGGTGGGAATTCAGAAACAAGCACCTTTAATACTACCACTAGAGTTTAAACTTCATATTGTATAACTTTTAGAAACTTTTCAAAATATACATGTAAGCAGCTTCAGACAGATGACATGGAGATGTGCCTTACTGGGGATGCTGTCCTATGTTGCTTCTTAGCAAGAGAGGGATACTCAAAGGTGGGCTGAATGAACTGGGTTAGCTGGAGTCTACACTATGAATGACAGGCAATGCTCACCTTACTCCATTATCTGAAGTCAGAAGGCATCCTTAGTTTTGGTCCTGTAAAGTCCTCCTCCCCAACTCCCAATTATCTTTGATAGTGCTCTCTTTTTAATGTTAAGTGTATTCAGTTCACATGCTTAAAAACAAAAAGTTATGCAATTGTTGGACCTTTCTTTCTTTTAAGCAATTTGAGTAAAGTTCTTTTCAAAATCCCCCAAAAGATAGTTACTAAGAAAGCACTTCTTATGTTCTCTGAGAAGAAAGGTTAAGGAGTAGAGACTAGAGTCCCATCCTCTTTCAGCATTACAAATGTAGGATATAGACTGGCTTATTTCACTTCGCAAAATGTCTTCAAGGTTCATCCATGTTGTTGCATATTGCAAAATTTTCTTCATTTTTAAGGCTTAGAATCAGTGGTATTCTGCTACATGTATATATCATATTGTCTTTATTCATTTATCTGTCACTGGACATTTAGGTCATTTCCATAACTTGACTCTTTTGAATCTTGCTTCAGTGTACATGCTAGGGCAGATATCTCTTTGAGATCCTGATTTCAATTATATTGGTTTTTTTTTTTCTGTCTTTTGGTTTTTAGTTAAATTCCAGTTAGTCACCATACAGTGTAATATTAGTTTCAGGTATAAATATAGTGATTCAGCACTTCTATAAAATACCAAGCGCTCATCACCAGTGCATTACTTATCCCCATCACCTATGTAACCCATCCTCCCACCCACCTCCCCTATGGTAACAATCAGTTTGTTCTGTATAGTTAAGAGTCTGGTTCTTGGTTTGCCTCTCTTTCTCTCTTTTTTGTTTTTTCCCTTTGTTCCTTTGTTTTGTTTCCTAAATTCCACATATGAGTAAAATCATGTGGTACCTTTCTCTGACTGAATTATTTTACTTGGCATAATACTCTCTACCTCCATTATCATAGCAAATGGCAAGATTCCATTCACTTTATGAGTGAGTAATATTCCATTGTGTGTGTGTGTGACTTTTTTTTTCCCAATGGTATATATACCACTTCTTTATCCATTCATCAGTTGATGGACACTTGAGCTATTTCCATAATTTGACATTATAGATAATGTTGCTATAAACATTGGGATTCAGGTATCTCTTTGAATTAGTACTTTTGTATTCTTGGGTAAATACCTAGTGGTGCAATTACAGGATTGTAGGGTAATTCTATTTTTAACTTCTTGAGGAACCTACATACTGTATTCCAGAGTGAATTCAGTAGCTTACATTCCCACAAAAAGTACAAAAGGGTTCCGTTTATTGACATCCTCACTAACACCTGTTGTTTCTTGTGTTGTTTATTTTAGCCATTCTGACAGGTGTAAGGTAATATCTCACTGCACTTTTGTATTTCCCTGGTGATCAGTGATATTTTCATATTTATATTTTATAAATATATATTTTTATATTTTCATGTGCCTGTTGACCATCTGGATGTCTTCTTTGGAGAAGTGTCTGTCAATGTCTTAGGCACATTTTTTAATTGGGTTGTTTTTTCAGTGTTGAGTTTTATAAATTCTTTATATATTTTGGATACTAACCCTTTATCAGAAATATCATTGGCAAAGATGTTCTCCCATTCTGTAGGTTTCCTTTGCTGTGCCAAAACATTTTCTTTGGATGTTGTCCCAATAGTTTATTTTTGCTCTTTTTAACATTGCCTCAGGAGACATTTCTAGAAGGAAGCTGCTATAGCTGATGTCAAAGAGGTTACTTCTTATGTTCCTCTCTAGGATTTTTATGGGATTAGGCCTTACATTTAGGTCTTCAATCCATTTTCAATTTGTTTTTGTATATGATGTACGAATGCGGTCCAAGTCATTCTTTTCCATGTTAAAGTCCAGTTTTCCCAACACATTTGTTGAAGAGACTATCTTTTTCCCACGGGATATTCTTTCTGCTTTGTCAAAGATTAATTGACCATATAATCGTGGGTTCATTTCTGGGTTCTCTATTCTGTTCCATTGATCTATGTGTCTGTTTTTGTGCCAGTACCATACTGTCTTGAAGATTATTGCTTTGTAATATAACTTGAAGGCCAGAATTGTAATGCCTCCAGCTTTGCTTTTCTTCTTCCAGGTTGCTTTGGCTAGTCACGGTTTTTTTGTGGTTCTTTATAAATTTTAGAATTGTTTGTTCTAGTTCTGTGAAAAATGCTGTTGGTTTTTAGATAGGGATTGCACCAAATGTGCAGATTCCTTTGGGTGCTATAGACACTTTAACAATATTTGTTACTCCAATCCATGAGTTTAGAACGTTTTTCCATTTCTTTTTGTTGTCTTCAGTTTCTTTCATCAGTGTCATAGAAGTTTCAGAGTACAGATCTTTCACTTCTTTGCTTAGGTTTATTCTTAGGTATCTGACTGGTTTTGTTGCACTTGTACATGAGATTATTTTTCTGCTGTTTAATTATTGGTGTTTAGAAAAGCAACAGATTTCTGTACAATGATTTTGTATGCTGTGACTTTACTTAATTCAGTTCAAGCAGTTTTGGGGTGGAGTCTTTAAGTTTTTCTATATAGAATATTATGTCATCTGCAAATAGTGAAAGTTTGATTTCTTCCTTGCTGCTTGGATACCTTTTATTTCTTTTTGTTGTCTGATTGCTGAGGCTAGGACTTCTAGTACTATGTTAAATAATTGTGGTGAGAGCGGACATCCCTGTTTTTCCTAACCATTGAGGAAAAGCTCTCTCACTTTATCCTCATTGAGGATGATATTAGCTATAGATTTTTCATATATGGCCTTTATGATGTTGAGATATGTTCCCTCTAAACCTACTTTTTTGAGGGTTTTTATCATAAACGGATATTGTACTTTGTTACATGTTTTTTCTGCATTATTGAAATGATCACATGATTCTTATCCTTCCTTTTATTAATGAGGTATATCATGTTGACTGATTTTCAAATACTGAACCACCCTTGAAAACCAGGAAAAATCCCATTTGAATATAGTCAATGCTCTTTTAAATTAATTGTTTGATTCTGTTTGCTAGTATTTTATTGAGAATTTCTGTATCCACGTTCATCATGGATATTGGCCTATAGTTCTCTCTTTTGGGGGAGTCTTTATCTGGTTTTGGTATCAGTGTAATGCTGGCCTCATACAATAAGTTTGAAGGTTTTCCTTCCTTTTCTGTTTTTTGAAATAGTTTGAGAATAAGTATGAAGTCTTCTCTTTTTTTTTGTAATTTTATTTTAGTTTTTTTCAGTGTTCCAAGATTCATTGTTTGTGTACCATACCCAGTGCTCCATGCAATACATGCCCTCCCAACCCCCTATTCCCCTCCCCTCCAAAACCTTCAGTTTGTTTCTCTGAGTCCACAGTCTGTCATGATTCGTCTCCCCCCCCCCCAGCCCCGATTTCCCCCAACTCACTTCTTTCCAAATGTTTGGTAGAATTCTCCTGTAAACCTTCTGGATCTGAACTTCTGTTTGTTGGTAGATGTTTTATTACCAGTTTAATTTCTTTGCTGGATATCAGTCTGTTTATGTTTTCCATTTCTTCCTCAGTTTTTGTAGTCTATATGTTTCTAAGAATTTATCCCTTTGTGCCAGGTTGTCCATTTTGTTGGCATATGGTTTTTCATTATATTTTCTTATAATTGTTTATCTGTGGTGTTGGTTGTTATTTCTCCTCTCTCCTTTGTGATTTTATTTATTTTGGTCCTTTCTCTTTTTGTTTTGATAAGTCTAGCTAGAAGTTTATCAGTTTTATAAATTTTTTCAAGAACCATCTCCTGGTTTCATTGATGTACTGTGTTTTTTTGTTTTGTTTTGTTTTTTTTAGTTTCAGTATCATTTATTTGTGCTCTAATCTTTATTATTTCTTTCCTTCCAATGTCTTTAGGCTTCATTTGTTGTTCTTTTTCTAGCTCCTTTAAGTGTAAGGTTATGTTGTTTATTCGAGATTGTTCTTGCTTCTTAAGGTAGACCGGTATCTCTAGGAACTTCCCTCCTAGAACCACTTTTCCTACATCCCAAAAGTTTTGGCCCATTTTTTGTTCTCATTTTCAGTTGCTTCCTCTATTTGTTTTTTAATTTCCTCTTTGATTTCCTGGTTGGCCCATTCATTGTTTATTAGCATGTTGTTTAACCTCTAGGTTATTTGTGGTCTTTCCAAATTTTTTCTTCTGGTTGACTTCTAGTTCCATAACATTGTTGTCAAAAAAGGAACATGGTATGATTTCAGTCATTTTGTATTTGATGAGGCCGGATTCATGATCTAATATGTGATCTCTTGTGGAGAATGCCCCCATGTACATTTGAAAAGCATGTGTATTTGCCATTTTAGGGTGGAATGTTCTGAATGTATCTGTTAAGTCCACCTGGTCCATTGTGTCATTCAAAGCCATTATTTCCTTGTTGACTTTCTGCTTAGATGATCTGTCCCTTGATGTAAATGGAGTGTTAAAGTCCTCTACTATTACTGTATCATTATCAGTGAGTTTTTTTATGTATGTAATTATTTTATATATTTGGGTACTCCCAAGTTTTGGGCATAAATATTTATAACTGTTAGACCTTCTGGTTGGATTGACCCCTTTATTATCACATAATGTCCTTTCTTTTACTTCTTATAGTCTTTGTTTCAAGGTCTGTTTGTACAATGCAAATATTGCTACTCCAGCATTCTTTTGACATCCATTGTGTCATAAATGTTTCTCCATTCCCTAGAGCACTTTCAATCTGCAGTTGTCTCTAAGTTGAAATGAGTCTCTTATAGGCAGCATATAGATGGGTCTTGCTTTTTTTTAATCTATTCTGACACCCTATGTCTTCTGATTGGAGCATTTACTCCATTTGCACTCAGAGTAATTATTGGTAGATATATATTTATTGTCATTTCATTACTTGTTTTATCATCATTTCAGGACATTTCTCTGATCCTTTCTTGTCTTTATCACCGTTGTTCTCTCTTTTACACTCACTCAAAAAGACCTATTTAATATTTATTGTAGGCCTGGTTTAGGTGGTCATAAACTCCTTTAGTTTTTGTTTGTTTGGGAAACTCCTTACCTCTCCTTCTAATCTAAATGATACCCTTGCTGGTAGAGTATTGCTGGCTGCAGATTTTTCCCATTCAGCACTTTGAATATATCATGTAACTCCTTTTGGGATTGCTTGGTTTCTGTTGAGAAATGTCCAGCTAACCTTATGGGTCTCCCCTTGTAAGTTATGGACTTCTCTTGCCTTGCTGGCTTCAAGATTATTTTTTTCTCTTTATCACTGTATTTTGCAAAATTCACTATAGTATGTCTTGGTGTTGGCCTGGTTTTGTTTATTTTGTTGGGAGTTCTCTGTGTCTCCTGGATCTGGATGTCTGTTTCCTCCCCCAAATTAGGCAAGCTTTCAGCTCTTATTTTTCAAATAAATTTTCCCCCTTTTCTCTTTCCTTTTTCTGGGACTCCTGTAATACGAATGTTTTTACATTTGATGGAGTCACTGTGTTCCTCAAGTCTGTCCTCATGTTGCATAATTCTTCTCTTTTGTTCAGCTTCATTATTTTCCATTATTTTGTCTTCTAATTTGCTGATTCATTCCTCTGCTTCTTCCTGCCTGCTATTCATTGTTTCAGGCCTGTTTCCAGTTTCATTTATTGTATTCTTCATCTCTGACTGATTCTTTTTTTAAGTCTTTTATCTCTGTGGTAAGGATCTCACTGATGTGTTCTGTTCTTTTCTCAGGCTCAGTGAATATCCTATGATCACTGTTTTAAATTCTCCATCAGGCATATTACTTTTATCTGTTTCCCTTAGATCTCTGGCCATGGCCTTATGTTGTTCTTTCTTTTGGGATAAATTCCTCTGTCTTGGCATTTTATCTAAATTTCTGCCTTGTTCTCTATTTTAGAAAAGCCAGTTATATATCCTGTTCCTAAATTAATAGCTTTATGAAGAAGAGGTCATGTTGCGTCCACGGCCTGGCACTTTGGGGTATGCCTCTGGTGTGTACTACATGTTCTCTGCTGTTGTGTCTTAGCTTCTCTATCCTTTAGGTCAGTCATTTGCAGAGGCTCTCCTTGCCGGATATTGGCAGTGTTTGGTCCCTAGCCTGAATATGTTGAGTTTTAACTATGTGTGCTCTGTTCTGCTTGTGAAATGAGACCTGACACCACTTCCATGAGAACTGAGGCCTTGTAGAACACTGTTGTTAGGAAACGTCGTATAAGAAGGTATTTGTGCTGGCCTACTTGGGGAGTGGCCCACCACAATGGGACTGAGGCAAGCTTCAGTAAGAAGGGCATTTGCACCAGAGCTCTGGGGTATGGGGCTTGGTGTTGTAATGTGAAGCAGCTAGTTGTGGACACTGTGCTGCTTCCTGCAGGTGGCTCTGTGTTTGTGCTGAAGTTTCGGGGAGGGAAATGGCATCAGCCAGCGACTTTGTTCCTAAAGAGGTATCTCCATGAAGGCTACCTCTCAGGAATACATTCCAAGAAGAGCTGATAGTCTTCCTACCCTGCCCCAGGTATTCTACAGATTGCTGTTTTCCACACTGTCTGCCCTGGGTTTTTTGCCTGCCTTGCCCTCCAGGCTCTATCCCAGCCATAGTAGCTGACCTGTAAATCTAGGCTTTAAGGCCTGCTGCTTGCAAGAACTCAGGAAGTTCTGTCCCTCTCATTTTCCAACCCATGGTTTTGTTGAAAAGTTCTTGTGTGTTCCCATTTGTACTCCTATCTCTTTCTCACCCTTCTTGGTAATCAGTCATAGCTCCCTCCTCTCCACAGCAGCCAGGATCCATTTCTCCCCTAAACTATGTCTCTGTCCTTTTTACCTTCTTCCATTGTGGTCTCTCCTTTCCCTTTAGCTGTGGAGTTTGTTCTGTGAGTCTTCAGGTCAATTTCTGGAGTATTTAGGATGATTTGGTGATTATCTAATCGTTTTATATGATGAGATTATTCTAAATCCTCCTCCACCGCCATCTTTCCTCTTCCCAATCCCTGATTTCAGTAATTTTTAGGTAAATGCCCCAGAGTGGCACAGCAGATTGAACAGTCACAGGAAGATAACATGGTTCCCTTTATTTGAGGTATCTAAAATATTCAAATTTATATAATCAAATGTGGAATGGTCATTGCTGGGTTGGGGGAAATGAGTTATTAATAAATGGGCATAAAGTTTTAGTTAAGCAAGATGAATAAGTTTTAGAGATTTGCTGTAAGACAGTGCATCTGTAGTAAAAAATAAGGTATTATATAGTTAAACATTTTGTGTAGAGAGTAGAACTCTACTTAGAACTCATGTTAAGTGGTCTTACCACAATGAAATAAAAACTTAAATAAAGGATGCATGTTCTGCTCAAAGTGTACCTCTTCCTATTTGTAATAGCATAGTACTTCATTCACCTTGCTAAGTATGGAGAACAGCCCTTTATTGACAACACTTTAGAAACCTATTTGTTCATTAATATTCTATGTTTATATGATCTGAAATGTAACACAAACAGGACACTTTTTATACATGTGGCTTCTCAACTTTCCGTTTTCACAGTATCGTCAATTTATCGTTAAATCTTCGGTATTTAAGGAAGAGGAAAGGAAAACTACTGGATACTAGAATGAGCTTTGTTCCCCTCCAAATCAGTGCTAAAAAAGTGAATATGAGATTACTCTAAATATCTTAAAAGGAAGGAATGAAAATATAAAATATAGGAATGGTCACAAAAAAAATATATAATGTATCCCAGATTCTATCTTGGCACAATGGAAAATAATAATAATAGTAATAATACATATTTAAGTGGAAGTTCTTTCCATCCCCATGTCTTACACCGAACAATACGTGTTTTTTTGTAAATATATATACCAATTTTGTAAACTAGAAAGTGTGTAAGAACAAAGTTGTGCTGTGGAATTTAAGTACTAGAAGTGCTACACTTAGGCTCCTTTGGTTCTAAAACACTGGTTCATGGACCAGGGTCAACCTGTAGCATTTTCACCAGTGTGTAGTTAAATGATAATTAGGAAGCACACAAACACACACACACACACACATGCATGCCCACTCAGAAAGTTAAGCTAAACGTATTTAGTATAAAGAAATGGTCTTTTATTCTGAGATTATTTCCTTTCCATCATTTTTCATAGTAAAATATCCTACTTTTGTGAGAGCAATGGTGGTAAATCATAATTTTCCTTTAAAAACAGTGGCCCAATTTGGCAATATAAAAAGTTACACCTTATTTTTATATTATTGTTGTTACTATTATTGTGGCATCCTTTTGGAATCCTAACACTTGGGAACAGCTGATCTAACTTAATCTCCTTATTTCACCATTGAGAAAAGCAAGTCCCAGACAAGTAAAGAGAGTTATCTAAGATTCGCTACCAGAAATCATGAAATTAAAACTAGAACCGAGTTATCCATAATTCTAGACCAGAGCTCTGAATAAAGTGATCGATTTTCTAAATTATAACACATCTATAAACACAGTCTGTTTCAATTAACCTTTACTTTGTCACTTTTCTTTTTCCTTTTTTTTTTTTTACCATATTTATACTTTCCATATTTTGATATGCTAGTGCTGTACTCGGTTACCTTTGTTGTGGGGTGGTTTGTCAAGCACTTTTAAATTAGTAACTTGTTTCTTATTTTATTAAAGTGAATTAAAGGTACATTTGTGTTGTCAAAAATTTAAGGCCTTTCATTGTACTTGTTGTCTCCCCACTGGTATTTAAAAAAGGCATTGATTGCATTCTGCTTGGCTGCCTTCTGGTGCTAGAGATTTCATTTTCTGGTGAAGTTTATACTGATAAGTTTAATAGAATGGGTACTGGTATGATGCATTTACTTATATGTTACATTCATTTATTTTATTTTTCTGTTTATCAAGCAGAGGTTTCACATCCTCACAAATTAATATCTGACCCACGAAAATACATAGTGTGTTTTCTCTGCTAAAATTAGGATATCAAGCCAGGTGGAAAATTTAAATCCCGTGTATGATGAGTTCTAACTCATGGTCTGTAAATAAGCTGTTATGATCATAACAATTTATCTTGGTGTAATACTTCATATAATAATACTTTATTGTAACAAAAACATGTCTGGGGTTTTTTTTGGGGGGGTGGTTTCAGTGCATCCTTCACATACATGGTCCGACTTTGTGTTTCTCAGTAATGCTGTGAGGACATAGGTGCTTTTATTCCCATTTAATGGATGGAATAATTTAAGCTCAGATATCTGAGTAATATTCCCCAAACTACACAGTTAGTTAGTTAGTGACGGAGTCAGGTCTAGAACCTCAGGTCATATGACTCTTAAGTTTTGCATTTGTTCTGTATATCAGCTCCATGCTAGTGCTTCTCTTTGCATATTATTTTTTTTAAAGATCTTTCCTTTTTTTCTTTTATTATGTTCAGTTAGCCACCATACAGTACATCATCATTGTTGATGTAGTGTTCAATGATTAAATAGTTGCATATGACACCCAGTGCTCACCACAACATGTGCCCTTCCTAATATCCATCACCAGGCTACTTTATCCCCTCAACCCCCTCCTCTCTGAAACCTTCAGTTTGTTTTGCATATTCTTCTTTTTTTTTAAGATTTTATTAATTTATTTGACAGAGAGAGAGATCACAAGTAGGCAGAGAGGCAGGCAGAGAGAGAGGAGGAAGCAGGCTCCCTGCTGAGCAGAGAGCCCGATGTGGGGCTTGATCCCAGGACCCTGGGATCATGACCTGAGCCGAAGGCAGAGGCTTAACTCACTGAGCCACCCAGGCACCCCTGCATATTATTCTTAAATATGTCTTCCCCCTTCTCTCCCTGGTAGGGACACCACTCTTAGTCAGACATCCCATTCCCATCTTAACATCCTAGAAATATTTTCATATTGTCAAACTCGTTTTAGTGGATCTAGCTTCTGGAATCACTTGATTTCAAACCCCATGATGAAAGGGGAGGGAAGAGAATAAATAGTATTGTTATGGAGTTTAAGCTGAATTAAATATGAAATTATAAGTTCAATTAAATGTGATCAAGTGAGCCATTTTATAGCTTAACACTATACAGGAGCATATTAATTATGTTAGCAAGAGAAAGCATCCATATTCAGATTTTAAAAGTCCATTCTTATTTTAGATCCATCAAAAACATTTCCCAAACTCAAACTACCTTCCTTAAGAATGGATTACTTAGTATCAATAGTTCTGTGATAATTAGTTAAAATATTTGAATGGGAGTGTTTAGGTTCCAACCTCACATTATATGCTAAAATAAATTAATGCATCTAAATTAGGAAAACAGAGGGTAATTAAATCAATAAAAGAAAGAGAAAAAAACTGTAGATGACTGTTGTCTGATCTTAGGGTATGGCTTGGCTACACATGAAAGCTTAGGGAAAAACAACAGACAAAGTTCACTAGTTACATATCAAGTCTGTAATTTATAAACAGGCATAAAAACAATTAAAAGGCAAATGTTATGCTGTAGGAAATAGTTAAAACATATGTAACATCCAGACATACTGTATAGCATTTCAGAAATTATGGGTATCAGAATAAATGTCTATTATACTACTAAAGTTAACTTAAGTGCAGCATAGCCCCTTGAGGTGTGTTTTGGAAATTGCCATTGACTAGTGTCATTGGTAAAATGTGAAATGATTAAAAACAGATAGATTGCTGATAAATAGAAAATAGTTTATACCTTAGATGACCCACACCAGCCTACCATTTTGCAAATTGTTGGTGTCATAATATTATGTTCTGCATATTAATGAAATAGAAGGGAAGCTAATACACTCTATTGTTAGAAGAAAAAAAAAAGTCTAGGCACTAATGGGACAGTGATAAATGTGATTATATGTTTATAAGCAGAAAAGCTGAGGGGCCTGGGTGGTTCAGTCAGTTAAGCATCTGCCTTCGGTCCTAGGATTGAGTCCTATGTCAGGCTCCCTGCTCATCAGGGAGTCTGCTTCTCCCTCTCCCTTTTTCTCCCTGCCCAGCTTGTGTTCTCTCTCTCTTTCATTCACTCTCTGTCTCTCCCAAATAAATACATAAAAACTTAAAAAAAAAAACAAAAGCAGAAGAGCTTATATCAGTAGCTAGATAGCCAACTTACAGGCAAATAAAAACAATAAATGAATAAATGTGTAAGTAAAACAATTATTTGATATAATGTCATTGTTTTTTAAATTAAAATAAAGCAATCCTGGCAAGATTTGATTACATGTAATTAAAAACTGTGGAATACAACATATGAAAGAATATAACACTCATGTCTTAAGAGACGGTCAGCTGAAACACATGGTAACGTTACATAGGATAGCAAAGCATGGTAGCTTATAATCGTACACATTGGCACACACACATGTGTGGGGGGTGTGTGTGGTTTAGTTATATTGCGATTCATGGAGAAAAACAAGAAAAAAGGGATTTTCAATATTATTTTATCTGATAATACATATTTTATCAGATAATTATTTATAAATATATTTATCAGATAAATTATTTTATCAGATAATATAATACATTATATTATCTGTTTTGAAGCTAAGCAGGATATAACAGAAGATTGCAGCATTAGGATATCATCAGATGCTAACAGAAATTTGTTGAAAGAAAATATGGTTCTAGTGGTATGAAATTCACAAGACCAACAGCAAGGGATTTGTCATCAAATATTAATAAAGAAGTGGTAGAGATACCAAGAAAGAAATAACATGAAAAGCTTCAATTTGAGCTAGTACTGGAAGTTTGTTACAGTAAGAGGAAAAATGTCCACTATTTCCTTTACCAACAACTTTTAAGATTAAAATATAGAAAATGGATTATATTGTTATTTAAAGGAGATTTCTTTATTGAGAATATATTTCTAAATCTGATGTACATGTGATTTCATTCAGAAAATGCAAATGAAAAAAGATTTTTAATAAAATATTTAACCCAGTCCATTAATGAATTAACTCCATTATTTTCATTAATTGGTGATGAGGTAGATCAATGGCTTATATCAGGATTAAAGAAATTTTTAGGACATTCATTCCACATGATGGTTATAAAGTATACTCTGTAATTTATGATTTGTATCTATATATGTATAGACATGTAACTCAGAATACATAACATGAGGACTGTAATTTGCTCTCAGTACACACTCATGAATTAGGTAGTAAGCATTTTTCTTCTAGCACATGAGAAGACATACAGGCAGCAAGTGGGCATGGTGACCAAAACAGTTAGGCAGCAGCAGCACAAGAAATAACTTCTTCTATTTACTTTCCATTTAATTTTCCTTCTCCAATTACACATTATTTTATTTATCAAACTTCCTAATACCCACCTAATGTATGGGCTTCAATTTGTGTATATTCCTCTTAATTAGAGTAATTTAGTTACCTAAAAAGGAGAAACATTTGGATGGTTATTTATCTGTTAAAAGGTTATAGCATAAGTTATTCTTATAAACATTTTATAGGTATGTAATAATTGATTCAATATATAAAATGTGGCCTGTTTTTTTATAAAGAATTCTGTAGTAGAAAGTAAGCTATGTCTATATTTTAAATATATTTAAGGTGCCTTGCTTACTGTTGATGACATTTGTTTCCATTCTTTTGTTTACCAGGGGCAAGAGAGTATGATATTTATATATACAGGTTACAGAATTCTTACTTTCCATTGAATGGCCACTAGTCTTTTGCCTTTTCTGTGGGTTAAATTGGAAGCATTCAGATCATTTTATGATCTTGACACAACCAAGTTGACTGTCAAGGACTAAAATGTTTGCTCATGCTATTAGACTAGGTTCTTTCAAAACCATTTATTTTAATTATTATTTTGTGTGTGTTTCCTAAACCTTGTGTATTTTTAGTTGAATAAAGAGAAATAGGAGAGAAATGTCTGCCTAGTATTCTGAAGCAATCCAGTTATGTTTCCATCATTCACAGAGCTTTATAGGACTTGGGCAAAGAGACTGTCAGATTCATGATAATCAGCTGAATACATTTGTTTTTCAAAAGACAGTGGGAATGAATGATTCTGGTTCATGTGTCATGAATGTTGAGCTCATCTCATGTTTAATGAAAAATCTCACTGGATGACTGTAGAGAGAGATATAAGAAACCTAAGAATACCATGTTTTATCTAAAACATGCTGGTCGAATCAATGGGGGAGGAGAGAAAAGAAAAAAAATATATAAACATGTATATTATAAGGAATCTAATATTGTAAGGAATATAATATTTTAATATATCTTTTAAGCTACAATTGTCCAATATTGTAAATGGTCACAGTACTCTTTCCTATAAAAAAGTTACAGAGGGTATGAAACTGGAACTTATTTAATTTGAATACATATATTATGCATACACACACACACACACAAACAAATACATTTGAATTTGTATTTGATGTACATACATTTATAATCAATAAATGTTTATCATTACATAAGATATCATTTACAAGTTTATGGAATCATCAGCTATACCCTAAGTATATTGTGTCTTCTCTACTTTTATTTCATGAAAAGTTTAAGTGCTTCAGGCTATGGGTACCAGCTACATTTTTATCTGTTAGTGCAGTGTGCTATGTATAGACAAGTAAGTACTTGATGGGTTTAAACAAATATACTGAGCTTTACCTATATAGTTTAAGCAATGTTGCTCTGCTTTATCATTAAAGTTACAGTGATTTCCCAACACATTCACTTGATATCTCCATTCCTGACAGCTCTCAAATCCCCCTCACACTTTGACAGCATTGTCCTCTGCTAAGAAAGGAAAGTAGGAGATATCCTTTGTATTTCAAATACATTAGGTTAGCATGTGAGCTATGGTCAAATTTTATTAAAAGTGAGGGAAAAGAAATGTAGAAAGAAGGATTAACAAGCATAAAATAACATGTCTTAGGGGACGCCTGGGTGGCTCAGTCAGTTAAGCATCTGCCTTTGGCTCAGGTCATGATCCCAGGGTAGTGGGATTGATTCTCACGTGGGGCTCCCTGCTCAGCAGGGAGTCTGCTTCTCCCTAGGCCTACCCCTTCCCCTGCTTGTGCTCGCTTTCTCTCTGTCTCTCACTCTGACAAATAAATAAATAAAATCTTTGGGGAAATAAAAAAGATGTCTTAGGAAGGTGGAGTCTGGTTGGGTAGTAAGTAGGAAGAAGACTAGCCATCGGCATGTTTCAGCAAGAAGACAGTGCTCACTGAATTTTTCCCTTTTCCTATTTTTGCAGCCTCCTCTCCCAATAATCAGCCACCCTTCATCTAAACAATCACCCCCTAAGGTTGTTTTCTGATTTTACATATATATATATATATATGTAAAATCACTTAGCATAAAAACTGACGATATAGGGCTTGTAAAAATAACTTGCTTTATCATGATATATAATTAAAATTGCTTTTATTCTCTATATACAGGTGGAATATATATGTATATATACATACACATATATGTCTATATATAAAGATTTGTATTTATGATGCACACTAATGTTTGCCAGTGACAGTATAATTCTGCATTCCCGTCTACCAAGCAAATATTTATGGAAAGTTTGCTCTAGGGACATTTTTTCTTTCACACCATGCTCCTTGTCCCTTTATTGAAGCAATCTCTATATTTCCTTCTTTTTTTTTTTTAATCTCCCAGAATGTTCTAGTTCTTGTGAAATATTAGTCTTCTCAGCACTGAAGCTGAGGCCTTTGTGTACTAACTGCTGTTGTTTTAAGGTCTAATTTGAACCAAATCTTGGTGATAGTGGGGAAAGGAAACTTTCTTAAACCATGTTGATATTAATAGCAACTTAGTGCTTTGACTTTTACTCTGATTTCTGTGGAATTGAATTATTTGAAACCTTTTTAGCCATGAAGAAATCTGAATATATAGTCGCTTATACTTCCTTTCTTAACTACTTTTTAAAGGTTACCTACTTTGAAAAGAGCTAGACCAGGATAATAAAAGTGCATGCCTTTTTTATTGGCACTCTTCAACTCTGCTACATGACACATTATAAAAAGACCAACTATTTAAATATTAGAATGATTGTGAATATATTTGTCATGGAGTTCTAAAACACTGCTTCTTTCTCATTGTGGAGTTTAATAAGGGAATTGAATACTGTGTCATAATTTTTTTAAACTGAGCACATTAAAAACCTTAGAACATGCATAAAAAATGTATAGGGGCATGTATAATGCACATATCCAAATGGTCAATTTATAGTATCTATATATCTTAGTCATATCTCATGTAATGCTGAGCAGTAAATATATATTCATGTCTCATTTGACCAATTTTAAACTCGTCTTTTTTAAATTAGTGACTTTATAGTAGTATTTATGACCAAAAAAATCAAGATAGTCATGCCTATCAAGGGTCAGGGGGTGCTTTTAAGATGCTGTGGATCAGGCAGACACATTAAAAGCATCCTTGGCAGGAACGATATCATTTAGCAGAGTTCTTTTAATGGCCTGTGACCTTGTTTCTATGTCTCAGTAATTACCTTTTCCAAACGTGCTCTGGATTTTGGAATCTCCCTCATTCAGATCTCAGTATTTTGTAGTGACATCCAATTATCTCGTTGTTTCCTAGTGTTTGCCACTGCCAATCTCTAGGACAATAAATCAAACCTACTGTCAATTTATTGAATTTTGGCACTGCTCCTAACCAATCTATCATCATGCTAGCAGATGCTTTATTGGTGTTTTTGACCAAAATAATAGCTGAACTGGATATCTGCATATATCACTTACAAAAAATCAATATGGTAAAACCTGTTATCAGTTACATAGTATAGATACCATATAACCATTTTCAGAGTTCAGTTGAAAAACTTTAACATTTTTATAAATAATACAAAACCAAATTAGGTTCGAAAGTTGTTCTTTCAGCAAGCACTGATGGACATCTTTTAAGATTATCTCTGAGAAGTTTGTAACAATAACAATAGCAAGAGTGGCAGGGCACCTGGATGGCTCAGTCGGTTAAGTGTCTGCCTTCAGCTCAGGTCATGATCCCAAGGCCCTGGGATCGAGCCCTGTGTCCTGCTTCTCCTTCTCCCTCTCAACCTGCTTGTGCTCTCTTTTTCTCTGTGTCAAATAAATAAATAGAATCTTAAAAAAAAAAAAGGAGTGTCAACAGTGATGATGGTTATAGCTCATATTTATATGTTCTAATTATTTTACATGAATTTAATTAATCCTTACAGCTACCTTATGAAGATAGGATCTATTATCATTCCATTTTATAGGTGATAAAAATGAGAAATTAACATGCCCAAATTTACAAAACTAGTGAGTGAAAGAACCAGGATTTGACCTCTATTGTTTTTTTTCATGCATCAAGTTGAAATAGTAAGATTTGTCTTATCTTCTGCCTAGTACTTAATGTATAAGCTTCAAGGAGCTACATGAAGGTAATACTTTCAGTAAGTTTTTCTTATCATCCATTACCCTGTATTTAGTAGACAAAATTATGTGCAGTGATGATTTTCCTACTGAAAAACTTGTAAAAGGAAGAACTTTTGGTGGATCATCTTAGAAATGAAAAAATTCTGATGTCTTTCCCTAGAAATATTCTTTATATCCCTCTATCCATCATTCAGAACTTATTGTTTGGCCAACAATATAATAGGTGATAAGAATATAATTGTAAATAAGACATGGTTTCTGTTTTTAAAACAACTTACTTGAACTCAAGAGGAAAATAGAAACCGACTTATCTTTGTTGATTGTATATTCATTTTCTTGATGGCAGATTAACTCTCAAGGATTCAACCAGTTCTGTGCTTTAGGTTGTAAAAATAAATTTCATTTTATAATAAATTTTAATTTGCTTAATTGGTGCCAGTCTGTTTTCACACTAGTTTGGATCTAATTAATGCATTAGCTACTATTAGATAAGGGTTGCTTTTCTCTGTTAAGTACTTTTGCCAAAAGGGAATGTTAGACAGAATTTTATATAAATTTAATGTGAAGCATAGTCTGTTTTCTGTGGCATTATGTATTTAGGGATGAATATGTAGAATTTCTGAGTGTTTAAAGATAATAAAATATTCTAACAAATATTCTTACAAAAAATATCTTTTCAGTAGGATGCTCATTCTGTTGGCCCAGAATTAAGTGGACTATTATGTAAGCCTTCACATTATTTAAATTTTTATTGTATTTATGTTTTTAACATTAAAGAAACAAAAGGATTTTCATTATCCCCTCTATTAAGAATCTAAGACTTGGTCAATACCTTTTGTCTTTATTTTTGAAGGCTTTTTGGTTTTGCCCCAGTCTTTGCCTATAGGCGATGTTTATAGACTCATATGGTCTTTATGTGAATTAATTACACACAGTATTTTTAAGCATGATATTCTTCCTGTGTTGCCACATTTTCTTCATAATATTTTTATTTATTGTGTAATCTTGACTCAAATTAATGTGCCAAACTTTATCAAAGCTGTATTGTACTATAGAAAACAAAGACCTCTAACCTTTCACTGTTTAAAAATAATTTTATAATTTCTCTCTATAACTATGTATACCTTTCCTTATTTTATTTCTGTGAAATGTGCCAAGAGTTGAAAACATTTTTCTGCTCTTTGATTTTCTATAAATACAATCTTCCAGGAAAATTGTATAAATGTACATAATCATACATCATTTTCACCACAACCTCAAAAGCAATAGTTTTTATCTACTTTGTTTATGTTACTCCTACTTCCAAAGAAGGGTTGAAACAGTTGGTCATGAAAAGAATGAGCACACAAATACAATAAAATGTAAAAATAAAAATGAGACTTTTAAAAAATTGTGCGAGTAATTATACAGTGATAATCTCTTTTCTTATAAATTCCTGAGACTATGATAGGAAAATAATATTTTCCCATGTTTTAAATTAACTTCACTTCTTTTCTGCTTTGTCCATTTATTGATTGAGGTCAAGTGTTTTGCTCTTTATTTCATATGAATTCTTTATGTAACATGTATTCACTGTAAATGTTTCACTATTTTTATTTAATTATAGATACATGATTATAATTTTCACAATCTTATCAAGAATTACAACTGTGATGGGGCGCCTGGGTGGCGCAGTGGGTTAAAGTCTCTGCCTTCGGCTGGGGTCATGATCCCAGCATCCTGGGATCGAGCCCCGCATCGGGCTCTCTGTGCAGCACAAAGCCTGCTTCCTCCTCTCTCTCTCTGCCTGCCTCTCTGCCTACTTGTGATCTCTGTCTATCAGGTAAATAAATAAAATCTTAAAAAAAATCATAGCTGTGATTTAGAATATTTGTATTTGCAAATAGTAATATAATTTAAACTTATTCTCATTTCACTTTATAGTGAAATAACTTGACTTGGAATCGTAGATGCCAATTGAATTTATAGATCTGTCAGAACTGTTACTGTGGGCTACCTACATCCTATCTGTAGGATGTATTTATTATCCTCCTTTATTATCCTCCTTTCAATATGATTTGAACAGAAGTCTCTTCTTTTTAATATGCTATTTATTTGAGAGAGAGCAAGTGAGAGAGAGAGAGGTAGAGAGGGCATGAGTAGAGGGGAGAAACAGAGGGAAGGAGAGAAGCAAACTCCCTGCTGAGCAGGGAGCCTGATGCGGGCCTCAGTCCCAGGACCCTGGGATCATGACCTGAGCTGAAGGCAGATAGATACTCAATTGACCGAGGCACCCAAGCACCCCAAACAGAAGTCTCTTAACTAATACACTTCTTACTATGTTTTTAGAGATGTCACACTTTCATTTTTGGTATAGGAAAATTTCACTATTTTCTATTTATTTTCTACTTTACTTTTCTAATGTTGTATTTGTCCTAGCTTTGTTCAGTCTGGAGTTTCACAGACACTGTTGTTATGTGGTTATGACATTGATGAGATACTGATTTATGGAATTAACATGGACATGTGCAAACTATTTTATGTTACTGACATAACAAGAAACCAGTTCAGGGCCATGACTGAGACCAGGAATTACTGAGGTTCAACAGTTACTATTCCACAGTGTGCCATTTTGTCCCAAATGATCGATGACATTCTCCTGCCCTATTCTTCACAGACTATAAGTACATTGTTGCAAGCTAGAGCTCTGTAGATACCTGCTTCATTAAGCATGATCCCAAAATGTCATTTAATTTATTTCTTAGATTGAATGTCTCATTAAACTCTGATGAGGCCAGGAGCTACTTTGGGCTGGACTTGTTATAAAGCACTCTAATCTTAAATTTTTGTTCTGCCCCTATTGGTAAAGCAAATGGACAAGACAGTGAAATCAATGCACAGTGCACTTTATCTTTGACAAACTGAAATATTGTTTTGCTAAAACAGACCCATGAGGTAGAGAGATTAAAATCACACAAAAAGTAGATCAACATAAAGAGTGAATCTACAATCTTATATATTATTGGATATTATTTTATGTTATTTTAATCCCATTTTGTTTAATTTCTAGTTTATATAGACAGAACATATCTATCTACTTAATTAAAGAAGACAATGACCTCCCCCTAGCTCCATGTAAAAAGGAATGTTTTCATTTTTTGAGTTACACAAGATGAGTTGAGAGTATCGGTAATAATCTGTTTTCAGTAAAAGGGATTACTTGTGGTCATTTTTCTTACCCTATGGAACATACATCTACTGCAGAACAAAACAAAAAACCTTCTAACAGTTGTATTTCCTCTTTATTTTCCATTGTAGAATTAGGGGCATGGTCCTAGGCTGGTATGGGTAAGAGGTGGAGAAAGGAGATAAATCCTTTTGTAGACCAAATTGAAAACACTTTGTGAGCAAGGAGTTAAAATGTTGGACAACCCTGGGTCATACTGGCTATTAAATTACAATTTTTAGATGCTTCCTTAGGGTTTGAATTGCCATCTAACAACTGATTTTTCTTCCCTGATTCATGCATCCTACCACCCAGCCACTGCCATATTGCACACTCAGAACATATAAATTCCATGCCTCTGTACCATTCTCCTGACTCAACACCAGACTTTACAGAAATCTGATTTTCTGTTTTTCCTCTGACTCTTTGCATAGCATATTAGAGAGCTGCTTTGTAGTCTAACACTTTGTAAATAGGTAGTGTCATCTAGCATATTGTGCACTGTTACCTAAACCGAATTTTTGAAAACTTCCACTTGCGTAAGGGATAGCAACAGTCTCTTAGTATAAAAAATAAATTTCACTGGAGAAAAAAAGACAACCTAACAAACCAGAGATCCATAAATACGTAGAACAATTGGCCTAAGGGATTATCAGTCAACCTCCATGTTTGATGAGAAGGCAAGAAAAGAAAATCTGCAACCATTTCAATATGTATTTTAATTGTGTCATGAGATAATGACCTTTCCATGGAATGATAAATTTTAGTTCTAAAATCCTTAAGCATTCTTTTTTTTCTTTATATTAACATATAATGTATTATTTGTTTCAGTGGTAACGTGACTTGAAATAATATGGTATACCCGTCCTCATTGTCTCTTCTGCTGAGTAAAAAATATCCCCATTGAGAATCAGAATTGCCATTTGAGTTAACATTGTGAAACCTAGTTAAGAGTATATAAAATTAGAAAAGATGAGTGGGCAGTGTGACAAATATGATAGTTATCAGTCTGTTTCAGGGCATGCATTATTCAAGAAAAGGTATATTAGAACCTCGGATTTGGGTTTTGCTTAAATTATTAGAGGCATGGCTAGGGAGGCCTGATTTTGGCTTTGTCTTGTTTATAAAGCCTAAATCTCAAGATCCTATTTTTTTCCTTTTTCATTAAAAAAAAAGATAAATTGTGTGGTATTGAATAATATGAATCCTTTTTGGGAGTGTCAAATTTGGGTTATTAAAGATGAAAGCAATATTTGGAGACTAGTTGCTAAAATAGGAGATGAAAATGTGTTAAAATAATAAAATAATAGATGTATTTCAGGCTCTAACTTTGGTAAAAAACATAGCTCATGTTTTGACTTTTCTAAACCACAGGAGGAAAGATCGTTTCTTTCTTATGTTCCTCCCCCACTTTCTGTGCTACTTATCATATTCCTCTTAGGAATGCTTCTGCTTTCACTTGCTCTCAAGATGAAGAAATGCATTTTCCTTGAAATATGAAAATATGCACAATGTGTAGTATAATGGTGTTAATATCATGGAGATTAATAGCTAAGCCAGTTCTTTCATTTCCTATCAAATTGCTATTAGTTACCAAAGCCATCTGAATACTATTATATGTCATGTTTTAGAATTCTGCTTTGTATTATCAGATGCTTAGATGTAGCAAATATTGGTTTGCATCTTAAAAAAAAGTGTTTCCAGGGGCACCTGAGTGGCTCAGTGGGTTAAAGCCTCTGCCTTCAGCTCAGGTCATGATTTCAGGGTCCTGGGATGGATCCCTGCTTCCGGCTCTCTGCTCAGCGGGGAGCCTGCTTCCCTCCTCTCTCTCTGCCTGCCTCTCTTCCTACTTGTGATCTCTCTCTCTGTCAAATAAATATTTTTTTAAAGTGTTTCCAGTAACTCTTAACTATATTAAATATTAGTAAAGGGCTGAATGTACTTAGGCAGTATGCAAATGTACTCTCAATATACTATAATCATTTTGTTAAAATGGCCATATTTTCATGTTCACTGATTCACCAGTAAAGTTATCAAACATCTATATATCAGACATTTTGAGGATACAACGATAAGTACAGTGTAGTATCTGACATCCAGAGTCCCACACTGTAGTAAGAGAAATCCATATCTAAGCGAGTAAATTACATTGTTATTTTAACTGATATTGTACCCATATCAATTCTGTGGAATACAGTGGACATAAACAATTCTCTTGACGTCCAGGGCAGTTTTACTGAGTGCCTGGCTTTTGATCTTGATCTTGATCTTGGAGATTAAGTTGGAGATTGCCCAGTAAAAAGGAAGGAGTATAAGAGCAGGAACTGTATCTGCAAAGAAATGGAGTCATGAAAGGATTTAACATCCATAGACTAGGGAGTAGCTACTTGTAGGAGCATAGAATCAAATCATCTATGCTACTTGATAACTAAAATGGACTCTGACCTTCTACATACCAAATTATATTAATTGTAAAATTTGAACATGTTTTCACTGCAAGATTAGGCCAAAGTATTTATTTTAGGTGTGTGTGCCATGTGTGGTGTAAAAAATTGTGAGGTCTTCATATTTATGATATTCTAGAAACTTCTTAAAAATTTTATCATACATTTTTAAATGTATATTATGAACTTGGATATTGGGTTTCTATTTTCCTGAGCTAATTAAGTTTCTTTCTACAATAGTAAGCACAGTTTAGATAAGACATCCTTAACTTGGTCAAATTTCAGAGATTCTAGTCATGAAAATGATGGAGTTTTTTTAGCCTTCTATGATCTTACTTAAAAACCATTCTCTGATGTTTAGTTTTCGTATAGCACAAAATCTAGATGGATAGGTTTCGTTTTAATTTTCTTTCTAATAATAACTTGCATAAAGGAAATAAATGTCCTCATTAAATCTGTCTTCTAAGAGACAGGTGCCTACTGGTCTTCCTCTCAGGGTACTTGTAATATAGTTTTCTTAGTTATTAGGTGGTTTTGTTTCATAGAATCTTAACATTTGATTGCTTTAAAAGCCTTTTACTGAGTTGGGTCAGCATTCCACATTAGGGAGATTTTTTCCCCCTATCATTCAAAAATTCAACTGTTACTAATAGTGACATGAATCGATCATGTACACTAAGAGGGAAATAAGTTCCAGTTATTTCAAAAACTGTTAATTTCTAGTTCTAACTGTGGATCGTATCACTGTGGAAAACAGAAATGGAAATTAAGATCTTAGCTCACTGTCAACCATGGTATCATTGAAGATGAAGGTTAAGGAGAGGAATCTTTCACTGAGTCTTCTGTCATTAGTGGAATTGTCCTCAATGTGCCCATTGGACCAAGAGATTATACAGTAGTGTGTGAATTGCCATATTTTATATTGAAGTATGTTAAATAAATAATGGGGTTTGACTGCTCATTTGTGATATTAAACAGGTGCTACCTTCTATTTCCTAAGTTAATTATGTCTCTGTAGTGGTACAAAATATATTTACCTCTATAGATATACATGCATATATACATATGGTTCATATATCCTATTGGCAATGAAGAAATATTAGTTTGTTTTCATTGATAGCTCACACACTTTAAAATGTTTTGTTCCTGAAGATAGAATTACAAAATGGAGCCAACAGTTTCAACAGTTAAATCTTGGGACCAAAATTACACTATTTTCCATTATTTGTAATTTATGATAGTATCAGACACTTATTCACTGAACTTACCTGTTGAAAGAATTTTGAGCTAACAGCTGGTTCACTCTGAAACAGAGATTTGCTTGAGAGATGTTATGTAAGTTTCTTAAGGAAACTTACTATACAAATGCAGAAACTGTGAGGCCTCAATTAATGAATATTCTCTGGGAAACCTCTTATTTTTTATTTAAATTTTCCAGCTGTATTGATATCTAATTGACATATAACTGTGTAAATATAAGGTGTACAATATGTTGATTTGATATACTTATATTTTATAATTACCACCATAGTGTTTGCTAACCTCATCATCACATTGCATAATTACCAATTTTTTCTTCTGGTTAGAACATTTAAGGTCTATTCTCTTAGCAAGTTTCAAGTATACAATACAGTATTTTTAACTGTAATTGCAATACTGTGCATTACTTCCCCAGAACTTATTTATTTTCTTTAACTGAAAGTTACCCTTAGTAGTTACCCTTCTACTAACATCTCGTCTATTCCCCCCCAACCCTGTTAACCAAAATTCTTCTCCCTAGAAACCCTCTTTTGAAATGATGTTGACTATATTAAAGATACTTTATAATCACACAGAAGAGTATTATCTATAACCCATATTATATGGGTTATAGATAAAATTGTTAGCTCATATTATAAATTTTAAGAAAGTAATAAATGTTTGTTAAGAGAACGAGATGGTGTGGTGGGAAAGAAAAATCAGGCTGTAATATTTGTGTAACCCTGACAGAAGTCCACGTTATAAATAAAATATAACCATCCTTTGAGCCCCATCTCAAATTCTTTCTCTTCAGTGGCTCTATCCCTACTGGAGGCAATGGTTTCTTCCTCTGAATAGTCAAGCACTTTTCTTATAATTCTTTTATGGCACTTACGATTTTCTGCCTTGAACTATATGTTTGGATGCTTTGTTCAATTATTAGAATCTAATTGGAGAAGAAATGAATGGGAATATGTGAGACAGACATCTGCCATCCCTAACACAGTATTTCTTTCACGTAATGAAATTTCTTTCACGTATTTCTTTCATGTATGAGTATGCATGGAATTGAGTTTAATAGCATTAATTCGTTTAACACCAGAAAATGTATACTATAGTATGGGTTAAAGTCTGAGAGGCTGAGAAGGACAGAAATAAAATAAAAAGAGAAATACAATTGATGTAGGTCTTCCAAGCTGCAATAGAAGAAAGCAGAGCTGTGCCCATCACCTTTCCTGTGCCATTCTTATGCTTATCAGTACGAGACTCAAGGCCACTTTAAATGCCAGAACTGTGTCTTCTCACTCTAAATTCATCTTGTTTCCACAGGACACACTGAAGAGATACAGTTTACATCACTATCACACAAATTCTAACTCCCACTTAGTTCCTTTGGCCCGCTTTGAAAGCTTACCTGCTGCAATAAGAAAGGAGAAAATATGCCTCAGTTTCCAGGTTTCTTATGGGTACTTACTTTGCCACCCTCATGATCACACTCTAGAGCTGTTCTGCTTGTGGTGCCATGGTCTGCTCTGTATCTACTGAGGAATCTGCCACTGCTGCCAGCCATACCTCACTTTTCTAAAAGCCACTGTTCTGTTCTAACTTTGGTGAAGAGGTATTTTACCATCATTTTATGCTTTCCCTAACTAATGAAATATTTGCTCACAATTTCACATGGGTGTTAATTCATACTTTGTTGTAGCTAACAATAACGAACACTTTTGGAAAAAGAAATTTAGGATTTCTGAAAAATCAGAGCTGAGGCATTGTCTGATATTATAAAGGATAGAATTTATGTTTTGAGGAATTAGGGCAAACTTTTCATGTAAGATGACATTTGAGCTCATTAGTGAAGGTAACAATGTAAAAAATATACTCAATAAGTTAGACTAATGTTACTGAGATACCACACACATATATGTGTCTTATTCTACTACCTTTATCAACTTTAGCGTCATGACCAAGCAGGAAAAATCAGAAAATGCCTACCAATACATGAAAAAAGAAATCAAACCAAATATTATATTCTAATACATTTCCTTATCTATGAAATGCTGCCACTCATACTTAAGACACTATTAAAGCCAGAATAGCATATCTTAGGCCCCCTCCAGATATAGAAATCTGGTAGAGAGTTTTCAGAAAAAAATTATTAAACTGTCATATAGTATGCTGAGTTTACAATGTAAGTGTTTTGTATGTATGGAATTAGCAGACTGGTGTAGGCTAGGTTGTGCATGAAAAATATTTCCTATGTTTGGCATGTTTTTCTGAAAACAAGTGATGGAGAAAGGAACATAATTATTTCATACTAAAAATTTAAACTTCATGCTCTGTTTTAGTATTTTAGTGTATTCTATGATAGGCAAGCATACATAAATATATTATACTATTTGACTATCTAATAGGGTACTATATAGGAACATTAAATGTTAATAGTTTCCTTATTGACTCTTTGAAGTAACTGTCAGGATTTTTTTTTTGTCATTTGAGGGAAAAGCATAAGTATAGAAGATAAACAGATTTTCTTCCGTAATACTTCAAAAAAATTGAAAAGAAAAGATAAAAAAAGGAAAAAAATGTACCTGTAATTCAGTAGGTCTTGTAAGTGCTATTGTGATTTTTAAAATCTCATCTTAGAGCCACATTGGTATTCTTTGGGATTCACAGCCAAAATTATAATGATATCCATTGAATGAATATGAATATATATATATATATACATATATACACACACACACACACACACACACACACACACACTGACTATATAGTTGTTTTGTTTTGTTTTGTTTTGAGGAATAGCAATGATGCATAAGTAGAAGTAGAGCTCTAAGGAGAAACTGCCCTGCTAAAGGTATTAAGGTATATACTTACTCATAGTTGTAGCTTTACTGGTATGCCAAGACAGACTTTTCAGTTTTTTGCAACATTGCTTTTCATTTTGCTTACCAACTTACTATCTTTTGTAGATGTCAGAATGATTAGATTTACCATCTGCAAAATACTCATCATTGAGAATTATAGACCACTTAGAAGATTGGCAAGGACAAGTTAGAACTGAAAATAGATCTCTCAACAGTCATGTGAAATCATAGCAGTAATTCAGTAAATTCTCCTGAATATTTTCCTTTTGTGGTGGGAAGTGGGGATAGTTTATATTTTGAGGTTATTTGCAGAATAAACACTGGGTATAAAAAATTACACCTGTATTTATTGTCAAACCACATTTGTTAGGTAAGGCATTTTTCTCTTTCCCAGATGTACCTCACCTTTTGTCAAAATGTTATTTCCTTTGCTATTCTTTGTTGAAAGTAGTTCAATTCAGACCTTACTCCTAGGATTCTGCTACTTTTGTACTTCCCAGCTAGAGAAGTAAAAGTTCTGTTTTTATTTATAAACCTGAATCCACACAAGTTCCATTCTGACAGGCCCCCTTTTTCAGAATGACCTTATCAGTGCTTACAAATTTTAGAAGGAAGAGTAAATCTAAGATGACCTGTAATGTCATTATTTAACTTAGATCTTGAGAAGAGCAAATAGAGCAACAATCTGAAGATTGTAGACTTACCAATAAACACTTCTGTTCCTCCATCTGCTCCCCCACCAGATAATAGTTACAGTGGAATGACATAACAGGGAGGGGCAGGAGTAGGCATTCTCCAATGGGGATGAAGTGAGAGTAGGGAAGGTATTGTAGGAGCAGATGGTAGCTGGGAAGAGAGGGGCTCCATGGCACTCTTGGCATGTTTACAGAAAGAGAGCTATGCTAACAAGCTGTGCCAAATTCTGAATGTTTCGAAACTCCATTTTTGTGGTTTGTGGCCTTGAACATTACTCATTTACTATTATCATATAGCTTAATTGCAAACATTTCCTACAAAATTATTCTTTCTTTTATATTGGTAAATGCTGTTTAAAATATATTTGTATTGTGTTGTAATTAATCTGATATGTAGAAAAAAGGTGTTCACTTGTCCTTGGTTTCCAGCTGAATAATAATTAATACATGTAAAAACCCAGATGATAACATATGTTGTATATGTATGTTTATATATTTTTGTCACACAATCCATTTATATAGCAGTATTAAATACTGTTAAAAAAAAACATTTCAGTAGATTGTTGTTGTTTTTTACACTTGGTTATAGGATTCACATGAACATTTGCTTGTCTCATCTTTAGTTGAAATTCTGGTTTCCACAGAAAAAGTAGAAAATGCCCTAATTTAAATTGATATAGGTCCTTGACTAAAGTCTTAGTTTTCTGTAAAAATGCATCCATTGCAAATGTTACTGCAATTTATAATACTTAAAGTGCCCTTAGAGAATATGGATTTGAAGTTTTAGGTCAAACCACATGTAATTGCTGATACACAACCATTTTGAACTATAAAATGGCTGTTTGTTATGGTTTGACCTGATCTATATCTACTTATCTATCTACCCATTATTTCTTATGTTGAACTTGGGTCAAATAAAAAATTATAAACCGTATACATGTTTGTTTTATCTTGAAACTAAAAAAAGATGAAATACAGTTTTCCAAACCTTCAGAGTCTAGTTCAATTAAAAGTACTGTTTGCATAGATGTTGAGATTTGTCTTCATAGCAGTGCTCTGAGAATGTTGATTGATGATATATGATTTATTAAACAAATCTTTCCCTAATATATCTACTCAGAGTTAATACTGCTATACACAAAACTATTTGATGCAACAGAGAGGCCGTTAAGTAATGTGCTTTTGTTTAAGAATAAAGGAATTAATTCTTTGAGTAGTCACTGGAATTTCTTGCTCAAAGTTTTATCCAAAGTTATAGTATTAAACTTCTCCCACAATTTCACAAAATGATTTTATTCCCCCACCACTTTTTTTTTCTTTCTGAGACAGTGTTTAGATTGGATGAGCTGACTATATAAAGTGCACAAATGATTGGCATTAAATCTTTTTCTCTTTAATCTAAAGAACTAGGATGAAAATTGAATTGCGCTTTGTACCAAAGAATTTATATTTAGATGAAGATATTCCAACAGTATCAAAGTATTATTTACATTTCTGTTGCAAACCCCATAGCATTACATTGAAGCAAACATAATTTTTGAGAAACATCTCAACCACATCCAGGCTTATTCCTTCATTTTGTTGTTTATTTTGCTATTTGAAGAACAAAAGGAAAGTGTATTTTATTGAATAAAAAGAAAACACATTCTTGAATGACAAAATATTCCCAACCAAAGTAGATTAATCCATATGCAGAAATTAAAGTCAATTTTTATTTTTATTTATTTTTATGATTTTATTTATTTGTCAGAGAGAGCATGCAGGCAGGGGAAGAAGCCGGCAGAGGGAGAAGCAGACTCCCTGCTGAATAGGGAGCCCAATGTAGGACTCCGTCCCAGGACTCTGGGATCATGACCTGAGCCAAAGGCAGACCCTTAACTGACTGAGCCACCCAGGTGTCCCTAAAATCAACTTTTAATTATAAGAATACATATTAAAATTGCATCACCTCTTGAATTTCTCCTAAACTCATTTTAGCATATATGATATTGTGGGATAATTTTTAAAGGATAATCTAAAGGTCATAATAATCAGTTTTCTTTCATTAATAAGCTTAAAATAAAACATAGTGCTAGTATAATGTGACCCGTGATTTCTTGAGGGAGAATTGTCTTGAGATTATGGTTTGTTCTGTCGCTTTTGTTTTGTTAAAGTGCAAAAGGATCTTAGTTGTGCTCTTGTCTTTGAGTTTTCCTCAGTTCTGAGTCTAAAGTGAATTTTTTTCTTTTATAATGTTTCTTATTTTAAATAAAGTAATTTTATTATTGTACATGTGGTTCATTTTTTACTATAAACTCTATAGACAGTTTAGCTCACTGTCTACTTGGGGATTATAGAATCATTTCTAATTCTCCTTCCCTAAATTTCAGCACACTGATAATGTTATTCTTATGTTCTCAAATAGGCCTGATTCAAATTGACTTTTATGAGCTGATGTTTTCTGGGAACATTTTAGCCTCCATCAGCTTTTGGATAGAAAGTGATAGATTGTTCTATACCATTAAAGTCTCCATGGCTTGATTATTTTAAAATCAAACACTTTTAATTTCTCATTTATTTTCTGATGTTTTTATTTATTTGAACTACCATTCCTACAAATATTAATTAAGAAAGGTCAAGTTAGAAATACCATATTTGATATCTGTCATATTGTCCTTGTCCTTTTTACTATATATTTTCTGAATACTAAAACACAAAAGTGGTATTTCATAAATTTTCCCTAAAATGTAGTAAAACTGTATTTCTACTGAATTTAATTAGTAGTGTCCCAGTATGTATGAATATCAACTTTTTTTTTTTATGTTATGGTAGACACCATAGAGTACATCATTAGTTTTTGATGTAGTGTTCTATGATTCACTGTTTGAATATAACACCCAGTGCTCCATGCAATACATACCTTCCTTAATACCCATCACCGGGCCAATGGATCCCCCCACTCCCCTCCCCTCTAAAACCCTCTGTTTGTTTCATGGAGTCCACAGTCTCTCATGGTTTGTCTCTCCCTCCAGTTTTCCCAGCTTCATTTTTCCCTTCCTTCTCCTAATATCCTCCATGCTATTCCTTATGTCCCATAAGTAAGTGAAGCCATATGATAATTGGCTTTCTCTGCTTGATTTACTTCACTCAGCATAATCTCCTGTAGTCCCATCCCTGTTGATGCAAAACTTGGGTATTCATCATTTCCATGGCTGAGTAGATTCCATTGTATATATGGACACCTTCTTTATCCATTCATCTGTTGAAGGGCATCTCGGCTCTTTCCACAGTTTGGCTATTGTGGACATTGCTGCTATGAACATTGGGGTACAGATGACCCTTCTTTTCACTACATCTGTATCTTTGGGGTAAATACCCAGTAGTGCAATTGCTGTTCCATAAGATAGCTGTATTTTTAAATTTTTCAGGAACCTCCACACTGTTTTCCAAAGTGGCTGTACCAACTTGGCATTCCTACCAACCATGTAAGAGGGATCCCCTTTCCACATCCTCTCCAACATTTGTTGTTTCTTGCCTTGTTAATTTTTGCCATTCTGACTAGCATAAGGTGGTATCTCACTGTGGTTTTGATTTTAATTTCCCTGATGGCTAATGATGATGAACATTTTTTCATGTGTCTCTTAGCCATTTGTATGTCTTCTTTGGAGAAGTGTCTGTTCATGTCTTCTGCCCATTTTTTTGACATGATTATCTGTTTTTTTGTGTGTTGAGTTTGAGGAGTTCTTTATAGGTCTTAGGTATCAGCCCTCTGTAGTGTCATTTGCAAATATCTTCTTCCAATCCGTGGGTTGCCTCTTTGTTTTGTTGACTGTTTCCTTTGCTGTGCAGAAGCTTTTGATCTTGACAGAGTCCCAAAAGTTCATTTTCGCTTTTGTTTCCTTTGCCTTTGGAGACATGTCTTGAAAGAAGTTGCTGTGGCTGATGTCAAAGAGGTCACTTCCTATGTTCTTCTCTAGGATTTTGATGGATTCCTGTCTTACGGTGAGGTCTTTCATCCATTTCAACTTTATCTTTGTGTATGGTGTAAGAGAATGGTCGAGTTCTGTTCTTCTGTATAAAGCTGTCCTTGGGCGCCTGGGTGGCTCAGTGGGTTGGGCCTCTGCCTTCAGCTCAGGTCATGATCTCAGGGTCCTGGGATCGAGGCCCGCATCGGGCTCTCTGCTCAGCGGGGAGTCTGCTTTCTCCTCTCTCTCTATGCCTGCCTCTCTGCATACTTGTGATCTCTCTCTCTCTGTTTCAAATAAATAAATAAAATCTTTAAAAAAAAAAAAAAAGTCTTTAAAGCTGTCCAATTTTCCCAGCACCATTTATTGAAACACTTCTTTTCCATTGGATATTTTTTCCTGTTTTGTTGAGGATTATTTGACCATAGAGTTGAGGGTCCGTATCTGGGCTCTCAACTCTGTTCTGCTGATCTTTGTGTCTGTTTTTGTGCCAGTACCATGCTGTCTTGGTGAGCACAGCTTTGTCATAAAGCTTGAAATCAGGCAACATGATGGCCCCAGCTTTGTTTTTCTTTTTCATTATTTCCTTGGTGATTCAGGGTCTTTCTGGTTCCATACAAATTTTAGGATTGTTTGTTCCAGCACTTTGAAACATGCCAATGGTATTTTGATTGGGATGGCATTGAAAGTATAGATTGCTTTGGGCCTCACAGACATTTTCACAATGTTTATTCTTCCAATCCATGAACTTCAAATGTTTTTGCATCTTCAGTTTCCTTCATGGGTGTTCTGTAGTTCCTTGAGTACAGATCCTTTACCTTTTTGGTTAGGTTTATTCCAAGGTATCTTAGGGTTTTTGATGCCTGTAAATGGAATTGATCTCTAATTTCCCTTTCTACAGTTTCATTATTAGTGTATAAGAAAGTAATTGATTTCTGTACATTGATTTTGTATCCTGCCACATTACTGAATTGCTGTATGAGTTGTAGTAGTTTGGGGGTGGAGTCTTTTGGGTTTTCCACATAAAGTATCATGTCATCTGCGAAGAAAAAGAGTTTGACTTCTTCTTTGCCAACCCGAATACCTTTTATTTCTTTTTGTTATCTGATTACTATGGCTCGGACTTCTAGTACTATGTTGAACAAGAGTGGTGAGGGTGGGCATCCTTGTCGTGTTCCTGATCTTAAGGGAAAGGCTCTCAGCTTTTCCCATTGAGAATGATATTCACTGTGTGTTCTTCATAGATGGATTTTATGAAATTAAGGAACGTTCCCTCTCTCCCTATACTCTGAAGAGTTTAAATCAGGAAAGGATGCTGTATTTTGTCAAATGCTTTTTCTGCATCGATTAAAAGGACCACGTGGTTCTTCTCTCTTCTCTTATTAACTTGTTCTATCACATTGATTTATTTGTGAATGTTGAACCATGCTTGTTTTTTGGGAGGTTTTTGATTACTGCTTCAATCTCTTCACTGGTTCTTGGTCTATTTAGGTTCCCAATTTCTTCCTGCTTCAGTCCTGGAAGTTCATAGGTTTCCAGGAATGCATCCATTTCTTCTAGGTTACTTAACTTACTGGCATATAGCTGTTGATAATAATTTTTGATGATTGTTTCTATTTCCTTGGGGTTAGTCATGATCTCTCCCCTTTTATTCATAATTTTATTAATTTGGATCCTTTCTATTTTCCTTTGGATTAGTCTGACCAGTGGTTTAGCGATCTTATTGAATCTTTCAAAGAACCAGCTTCTAGTTTCATTGATGTTGAACAACAACTTTTAAGCTAACACTGAACCCCTTGTTTTGTAGTTTGATCTGTAGGGTCAACTCTATATTGATGGAAGAATTTCAGCCTTTGCAGTTTAGGAAGCAACATTTATATATACTGAAATTTGGGTTTTTTTGTTTTCTTTTGTCTTTTGGTCCAAAAAAACAACAGGTGGTGAGTCTAGGTCAAAGTAAAGAAAATTATTAGCAACTATAACTGCTATCCTTTTTAGTTTAAAATGAAATGAAAACCATAATGATAGATTAGTCTCAAATATCAGTTAGAAAGTCATATACTCACAAAATCAACTATTTTGTTGATTTTAATCAAGCCTCTTAATAAATATAAAATACGGTGATACATAGTTTATTTGGGGTATGGTGTTACCTCAATAGTTATTTGTCAGTTTCTGAAAACAGCAGTTTTCAACATTTTGAGGTTTTCAATTAGACTTTAGTGACAAATGCATCTTGCTGATCACCACAAGGTTTAGTTAGTAAAATTACGATATAGCTTTTCTTTAACTATTATCAGTTCACTTAGTATCTGCTTAATCTTTTTATGCTTTAATAAAATAAGGCTAAGATTGAGATCATTAGATACCCAACTATAATTTAGCACTGTCAAGATTAAGGAGGAGATTATGGTCATTAAGAGCAAAATGGTTTCATTTATCGGCTGAGAACAATGAGGCCCATCGATAAACCACTTTCTGCCTCTAATGATCCTGCTTCTCTCTGATTGTATGCAAATCTAACAACAAACTCATTTTCTTCTTTCATTCTTGAGGGGAAAATTGTTAAATAGAAATGCTTTCTATTTAACAATTGCTTTTACTTCCTTGAATTTTGGTATGTGTTCATGAACGCAATGAATTCTTTGTTGCTGAATTATTTTTTCCCTTTATGTGTTTTGAGGGAACTCTGCTGTATTTTTATTCAACTTATATTTGACAGAGGAATAGATTTTCTAAGATTAGCTGAGCTCCAACAACAGTGGCATCTTAAGCCTTACATGAGTCATTAATTTTAGAAAGATATCTTCCTTAAAAAATTCCCAATTCAAAGTGGTAGAATGTTCTAAGTATTGAAAATGATCCCAGTAAGGGGTTCATAAAGGATATCTCTCTTACTGGATTCTCTGTCATTCTCTCATCTTTATGGTAGAAATTCTTTTAGCCCACCTCCTTGTAACTAAGGTGTCTGAGAAATCAATGCTCACACTTTACTGGATGTAAGGTGATGACTGATGCCCAGAATATTCTGAATGCTTGCTGCTAGTAAGCTATCCTCAAGTATAACCCGGCACATCTTTTCTTAATATTTGGAATCTTAGCTTACCATGAATATATTGTGATTATATTCCAAACCCCCTATATATGCCACTTGTACTTGATAGTTCAATTATTTCCTGCACTTAAATATTATGTAAATGAAGAAATAATTTAAAAGAAAGATATGCCATTTTTTAAAGATTTTTATGTATGTATTTATTTATTTGATAGAGAGAGAGAGAGCAACGGAGGGAACACAAGTAGGGGGAGTGGCAGAGGGAGAAGCAGGTTTCAGCCTGATGCGGGGCTCGATCCCAAGACCCTGAGATCATCACATGAGCCAAAGGCAGATACATAATCACTGAACCATCCAGGCACCCCAAGATATGCCATTTTCATGAGTACTATGTTGGATGCTTTGGAAATGCTTGATAGCTTAAATGTGCTATCTAATCAGATATGGGCAAGCAGACTTAAAAGAGAGAAACCAATTCTAAAAATCCTTTGAACTCAAATTGCTTGATGAAGGTATTTAAGTGCTAGAAACAAAAATCTAGAAACCAATCTAGAAACTGATTTAGGTATGGCGTACATGCAAGTGGACCTCTACAGAGAGCTGATCAGAGTATCCTAACTCAAATAGAATACTATACCTCTACATCAAAAAGATTGTCAAATGATTACTTATATTTTTCAGTTAAAATATTTAAGATGTATATATCATGTTTTATGAACACCTATTTGAACTGAACTCTGGTTAATTGGCCTTGCCTGATTTTCTAATTATTTTCCCAGTCATGCCTAGTATATTAAAAACTTTATTGCTACTCACTCTTACTCAGTAGAAATGGTAACTTTATAGTCTAAGTCCGTATTTTCTTTCCTTCTACGGTGTAAAAATGGGCCATTGTGTGTTTATACCTTGAAGATACTTTTTTTGTTCCTCCCAAGACAAACTCAACTCCTATGGTCTATTGTCATTTTACATAGTTAAGCTATTGGGGGGAAAAAAAACAAACTTGAAGGTATCTCTCTTGATTCTCTCTTGTGAATATCATGTTACCAGTAGCATACAGACCATCTGTCTGCAGAGGAGAATCTCATGGTTGCTTGAGCATAATTTTATTGGCAATCTGATACCTAGCATCAATGATAAATAGGGAGAACTTTTAATGGGGCCTAAGTATAAAACATCTGGTGAGAAAAATGTAATGCATCTACTCTAGTTGAACTTAACATTCTTATCAAAGAGACAGGATTTACAGATAAGAAACACTTAAGGAATAATATGAAACCCAAATGCTTAGATTTTGCAGGGCATATTATATACTTTCTAGGAACTAAAAGAAAGAAGAGCTAAAAAATGTAATTATGGTCCAACCCCAAAATGTGTACCCCCTTTATGTTATTTTATTTTTTAAGATTTTATGTATTTATTTATTTGACAGAGAGAGAGAGAGAAAGCACAGACAGGGGAAGCAGCAGAGGGAGAGGGAGAAGCAGGCTACCCATTGAGCAGGGAGTGGATGAGGCTTAATCCCAGACCTGAGCTGAAGGCAGACACTTAACCAACTAAGCCAACCAGGAGCCCCTAGTGCCTTTACCCCTTTTAATGGTTGAATGAAAGAATGGCTTAGGAAGACTTGGAAGCCTATAGGTATTATCAATGGAATGCTCTTTTCACTGTAAATTGGAGAATAGTTGATAAAATGGAAGATTACAAAAATAAATGCTATGTCAGGAATTACATAATATACTTAAAAACATGCCGGGACTTGTTTTTGAGGGGTAAAGAATGAACATATGATTGAAAGCATGCAATGTCAATATCTATGTGGTCAGTGAAGTCAAAAGAATTTAGCTTCTTAGGAATTAGAACTCTATTCCATCATCGATACCTTGGCATAGGTGCATTGGCCAACAAAAATGGCAGTTTTATATTATTCAACCATTACATTTATATTCAAAATTCCCTCGAGATGTAAATCAGTAGAAATATGTGTGTCTGTGTATTCATACCAATGGCCACATTTAATATATATAAGTGTGCCAGAACGATATAGAAAATAGGTTAATATTAAAATTTATATATCATTCATTCATTCACCTAATACAGTTAGCATTAACAAAATACCTTATCAGTTTGTGGCACTAAGCACAATTATAAGACTTATAAAAATCATTGAAGCAATGTGGGTCAACATGACACATGAAAAGCATGAAGGTTTTTCCCCATTCTGTCTATTTATTATTTAGGACTTGATATAGTTTATTCTTAGCTGACTAATAATGGATAGTAACATTTCATTTAACCCTCTATTTATTCATTCATTTCATCCACTGTCTATTTATTCTTACTAAGTATGAGGTACTATACTAGGCTCAGTGAGAAGTATAAAAAGTACCCCTTACCTTTGAGAAGGTGATGTGAAATAATTACTGTGATAAAATGATTGAAAAAGATTGAATCAGGTTGATTCTAAGAGAAAGTTTTTAAAGACTTATTTCAACCATGTCTTAGTTTATTACAGCTCTAGCAAAGTCAGAGTTACATGTGATAGGGAATACTAGAGCAAAGCAAGGAGATTCTGTAGATTACATAAGAAGAGGCAGTAATCAGAAAGTCAAACCCATTTGTTACATTCAGGTTAGTCAGTATAAGGCATGCTTAAATAAAACTGACCACAAAATTGAGATCCAGTTTTTAAAAGTTCAAGTTATCCCTAGGCAAATGCTTAAATCCTTAAACTATTTGCCCTTGAATTTATATTAGAAAATTTATCAGGTGTATGGAGGAAATCTTTAGGAGAAATGTAGTAGTTTTCTGCCTCATACTTAAACTTTTGACTGCAAATATGAGATCCTGAGTCCTGAAATTATTGAGGTCATATGTTGGATTCTGTATTTATGGTAGAAAATTTAAAAATACTATTTTTCTGAAGAGAGAATTCATGTAGAAAATGAAGTGTGTTGATGTGAGACAAGGAAAAAAGTGTTTTCCAACTTTGCTTATTGCTCTAGTACTACTCATTAGTGTATGCTTTTTTTTCTTTCTAAGATCATAACCTTTATTAGGCAGCAATATTCTTCTAATGGAGAAAAGAAAATGAGCACTTTACAATTATGTACATAAGACATAGTTTTTCTATTTCTGAAAAGCAATAGAGAGAACTCTTTCCCCCCAAATGAATAAAATCTCAAAATTAGAATCTCTGTGCTTTGCTCCTCATTAAAGTGTGACACTAGTAACAATTCACAAAGAGAAGACTGTAGAAATGAAATAAAACAAGATTACCTTGGCAAAATTGAGAGTTCTTTCTGTATGTCATGCTAAAAATGTAGCTGGGACCTGATCTTTGCAAGATCAATGAAAGATCTATACATGAAATGTGATTTGCATATTTAAATAATTGATTAAATTATAGCTTTTAACCTATACCACAGAGAAAAAGAAATAGCATAACATGGATTCAGCATTGTCTGTTTAGTAGATTCCACATGTTCACCAAAAGGACACTAGTACATTTTTTAATTCCAAGATAGTAAGGCTGGTATATGAAGTCTACAAAAGCTGTTTCATTTTATGTCCACTATGGAGATTGTGACTATTTTTTTCTTTAATATTTAGGATAGAACTGTATTCTCCTATAAAATTTTGTTACTTTAATGCAGTCTATTCTAAAAATCTCTTGGTTTGTGTTCAGCATATTAGTCATAATCATTAGTCTCTAATTACATTCTCTAACCAATGGTAGTTTTGGGGACTTCGAATGTAATTGAAGAATTTAATTTTAACTCATAATATCAGGAAATGATATAGTGATATCAGTGTTCCAAAGAAGAACCTCCCTACCCCCAGAGGCATTTGTGAGACTGACTGAAAGCATGGAGACCAGCCGCAGTAGGTTAGTGAATGTGACCTTCAGAAAAGTGACAGATGCGTCAAAAAGGCAAAGATGGATGCTAAAAGGCACTTTGAACAGTAACTATTTATGAGAATTGCTGAGCAGCTGGATGTGATTAACAAAAAGGATAAAAAGTAAAAACTAACTGTTGTTTTAAGCAATGAAAACTGAAAGAATAGTGGTACCACTGGGGAAAACAGGATATTCAGAAATAGATTTTGGTTTCTGGGGGAAAGTGGTCGTTCAGGTTTGGATATATTGCTTATAAGGATATGGAACACCCAGTTAGTTGTGTTTAGTTGGTATGTGAAAAGAGAAGACTGTTCCTCAGATAAGTTTGGGGCTTGGATATAGAAATTTGGGGATCCTCAGCTTATATATAACAAAAGCCTTTATGTAAAATAATTCATTAAGATAGTTTATAGAGAAAAGATCAGAGGTTATTGGGAATATTCCCATCTAGATGGTGGGAAGAAGCATAGAAGGCAGCAAATGAAAGTTCAGTCATATTGATCTATAGAATGAATATAGAATTTAGAATCGAAGCAACATCTATACTTTGAAAACTATAAAACCCTACTGAAAGAAACTGAAGATGCCACAAAGAAATGGAGAAACTTTCCATGCACATGGATCGGAAGAACAAATATTGTTAAAATGTCTATACTACCCAAAGCAATCCTTCACACATTTAATGCAATCCCTATCAAAAAATATCACCAGGATTTTCCACAGAGCTAGAACAGCCAATACTAAAATTTGTGTAGAACCACAAAATATCCGCTAAATAACCATGTCAGTCTTGAAAAAGAAAAGCAAAGCTGGGAGGCATCACAATTCCGGACTTCAAGTTACATTACAAAGCTGTAGTGATCAAGACAGTATGCTAGTAGCACAAAAACAGACACATAGATCAGTGAAACACAATGGAAAACCCAGAAATGAAACCACAACCAGGTGGTGAATTAATCTTCAACAAAGAAAGAATATCCAGTGGAAGAAAAGACCATCTTTTCAACAAAGGGTATTGGGAAAAGTGGACAAGCACGTGCAAAAGACTGAAACTGAACCATTTTCTTACATCATACACAAAAATAAACTCAAAGTTGATTGAAGATGTAAATGTGGAAAGGAAACCATTAAAATCCTAGAGGAGAACACAGGCAGTAACCTCTTTGACATTGGCCATAGCAACTTCTTTCTAGGTATGTCTCCTGGGGCAAGGGAAACAAAAGCAAAAATGAACTATTGGGACTTCAACGACTGCTCAATGAAGGAAGCAATCAACAGAACTAAAAGACAACCTTTGGAATGGAATAGGTGTCACCGCCAGCGTGACAAATCGAGCAGTAAAATGTGAGGGCTAAGAGGATGGTGAAAAGAAATTAAGAGACAAAGAGATGGCGGGCAGGAGGGACACTGAAGATGAAGCCCAACAGTGCCAATTTTATTCCACATCTTACAATCATTTATAAGGCAGACCAGAATAGGAGGAGTAATACATCAGTACCTAGTCAGATGACCGCAAGTTTCTATAACAAGTTTACATTAACTACAAGCAAACCTTGTGATGTCAGGTAGTTTGGGCTAAAGCCATTAGCAAGACAGTCAACCAGGGAGTGGGTTATGGGAGGTACAGAACAACAAGGGCCAACTAAGAATTCATAACCCTGACCACATTGTTCCCTTCTGTAGGGGGAGTGTGTGGGAAGTCATGTAGGCGAGCGCATGACACATAGCACAGACCCTTTTCTCAGTGTACTCAACTTTCCCGTCCTTAACCTTGTCAAGGTGTCCGGACTTTGAAGGAGACACAAGTCAGGGCCTGGTTTGATCCTCGACTCCAACCATGCCGTAGCCTCCCAACAAATAGGTATTTCAAATCACACATCTGAAAAGTGGTTAGTATGCAAAATACATAAAGAACCGATTCAACTCAACACCTGCAAAATGAATAATCCAGTTATGAAATGGGCAGAAGACATGAATAGAGATTTTCCAAAGAAGTCATGCAGACATATGAAAAGTTGCTCAGCATCACTCATCATCAGGTAAATACAAAGGAAAACTGTAATGAGATATTGCCTTGCCCGTGTCAGAGTGGCTAAATTAACAACAGAGAAAGCAACAGATGTGAGGATGTAGAGAAAAGTGAACCTTCTTACACTGTCGGTGGGGGATGCAAACTGGTGCAGCCACTCTGGAAAACAGTATGGAGGTTCTTCAAAAGTTGAAAATAGAACTATGCCATGACCCAGCAGTTGCAGTACTAATTTACCCAAAGGATACAAAAGTACTGATTTGAAGGGGCACATGCACCCCAATGTTTATAGCAACATTATCAATAATTGCCAAACAATGGAAAGAGCCCAAAAGTCCATCAACTGATGAGTGGGTAAAGAAGTAGTGGTTTATATATAAATTGGAATATCCCTCAGCCATAAATAAGAATGAAGTCTTGTTATTTGCAATGATGTGGATGGAGCTAGAGTGCGTTAGCTAAGCAAAATGAGTCAGTCAGAGAAAGACAGATACCATATGATTCCACTCCTATGTGGAATTTAAGAAATGAAACAGATGAACATAGGGGAAGAAAGGGGAGAGGCAAACCACAAAACAGACTCTTAACTCTAGACAGCAAACTCAGGTTTGCTGGAGGGGAGGTACCCAGGGGGATGGGGCAAATGGGTGATGGGGATTAAGGAAGGCAATTGTTTTGTTGAGCACTGGATTTTGTATGTAAGTGATGAATCACTAGAGATTCTATACCTGAAACTAATGTTACACTGTATGTTAACTGGAATTTAAATGAAATGAAGACAAAAAAGAAATGTTATATACTGTGGGCATAAAATTAACATAATTATTTTGTGAGTTGATAGAAGAGTCAGGGAGCTGTTTTGTCCCCATCCGGCTGCCAAGCACAATTTCCCTATAGTGGTATTTCTAAAACCAACTCAAGTGGTTTTTTTTTTTTTATGTTGCACTGTTTACAAAGCGTTTCACAACTCATCTGTATCTTTATTACCACCCTATGAGATCAGAAAGGCAGATGGTATTATTCTTGTCTTACAGGTAACAAAACTGTCTCAAAGAATTGTTTAAATGTGTTGTCAAAAGTCATAGGGAAAGTAAGTGGGATTCGGGTCTTCTGCTTCGAAGACCAGCTTTCTTCTTTTGGTTATTGTGCTGTCCAACATTTATTATACATTCCCTAAAGACTCCTGTAAGTGAAACTTTAAAACATCTTCAAAAGCAAATCCTAAACACACATGATGAATTTATTTTCTATTTTACTGAGTAAAAACCCATTTAGGTAATACCCATACAGTAGGTCAGAGGTCTGAAGTTACTACTGGGCTCTTTCAGACACATTTTTGAAGCATGTTAATGATTTTGGGCTTTTTGAGTAAATTACTCTTGAGCTGGTTCTTATTGGTACCCTCCAGAGGCCCAGGAGAGTTAATTGGCTTATAAAACATATGTGGATTGCACTCAGGAAATACTTCACTAATTTCTTAACATCTGGATGTTCTTGTTTAATTTTTTACTATTATGTATTCATATCTGAAAACTGTGGTCATTTAAAAATACATACAGTAAATAAATGGTATGTACATATTTAAGAATAATTTACTAAGGCTCTATGACACTTTATAAAAATGTTTAAAGAAAGAAAAGAAAAATAAAAACCTTCAAGTTTATAGCACCGTGTTAAAAATATCCCAGTGTGGGGCACCTGGGTGGCTCAGTGGGTTAAGCCTCTGCCTTCGGCTCAGGTCATGATCTCAGGGTCCTGGGATTGAGCCCCGCATCGGGCTCTCTGCTCAGCAGTGAGCCTGCTTCCCCCTCTCTCTGCCTGCCTCTCTGCCTACTTGTGATCTCTCTCTCTCACTGTCAAATAAATAAATAAAATCTTAAAAAAAATATCCCAGTGTATCTCTAAAACTTGCGAATTTAGTGTAATTTAAATAACTAAAAAACATTTTTACATTTTGAAAGAATTACCAATTATTTTTATATTATCTACTTTGAAAATATGGAAAACAAAATTATTCAAGATGTTTGTGGGATTATCAGTCTGTGAACCAAAACAGATTTTGTCAATCCACATCCCCCCAGAGAGATAATAAAATATCACTCTGCTAAAATCTGATTTTCACCTTATGCTAATCATACCCTTTTCCTCAGACTTCTACTCCCTTTTAAACATAACTCTCCATCAAAACAAGAAACAAAATGCAAACATCCTCCAAGAAAGAAAATTATAAAATTATAAAACCAAGAAATAAGTGTTTGCTTAGCAGAAAATAGGAGGTGAATATTGATGACTCCAGCATTGAAGAGGAGTCCCATCCTACAGTTTGGTCTCAAAGTTCCTTGGCTTTGATTCCATCAGCATGGATTTTTCTCCCCATTTCAACTCCCTCATAAGCATACAAATAACAGACTTTTAAAAAATATATATATATTTTTTATTTGAGAGAGAGAGAGAGAGCTGAGAGGGAGAAGCAGACTCCCCACTGAGCAGAGAGCCTAATGTTGGACTCAGTCCCAGGACCCTGAGATCATGACCTGAGCCAAAGGCAGATGCTTAACTGACTGAGCCACCCAGGCACCACAGTTAATAGACTCTGCCATCACCTAGAATATGGCTACCTCCAGGATCTAAAGCTTTGAAATGTACCTTTATAACCACCGTCATCCTCACATACCCCTTGCCTCTCAATTCCTCAGTATGAGACTCATAACGAGTCTCTTGGCCTCATTATGACTTTACCTACACTCTCCCTTATCCTTTCCCCTTTCTTAACAGCCTATTAGTTCCCCCCTGGCTGCATTTATTTTGTAACCTAATATATACATTTCAGGCACACAGTGTCTAGCACTGCAGAATCCCTATACTTTTCTAATGATGTTGGGATAGCTTTCTGTTTAACTCCAGTTCCTTTTTTTTTTTTCTCCCACAACAGCAATTCCAAACTGTGTTTTTTGTTTAGATGGTTGTTTTGGGGGTTTGAGGGGGATTTTTTGTTTGTTTGTCTTTGGTTTTGGGGTTTTTTTTTTTTAGCTCCCAAGCCCATCTTCTATATACCTTAAAGATCATATTTCCTCATTATTGACTAAGAAGATGGAAACTATCCCTTTCATTTACAGTCACATGTCGCAAGGAATACATTACCCTGCTTTACCAATTTTCTTACTTCCTACTGTGTAGTGTGTTATAGTCTGACGATACTATCATCAATTTATGCATCCTTGTATGTACTTGTTTTAGTCTCTCTACAAAATTACAAACTCCATGAAGGCAAGGACCATGCTTTGCTCGTCTCTTAGGTCCTCATCTTTTTCTATTGCAATGTTGTGCCATTAGCAGACACTAAACACGTATTAAATTAAGGATATAAATGAACTTCACATACCAGATTTAGCTTATGCTTTCCATACTTTGAAACGTTTCTTAACTAAAACTTTCCTTTTCTTATTCCTAAGAGGAAGTAGAGCATATTGAATTTAGTGTAATGACAGACTGAACTACATAACTTCAAATACTAACTTTGCCACTTACTTGGTATATGACCTTGAGGAAATTATCTAATCTCTCTTTGCCTCAGATTTCTCTTATGTAAATAGAGATAATAACAGGATATATCTCATAGGGTGATGATGAGATTGAAATGAGTATATGTATGTGTATCTTCAACACTGGGATGAGTAACTTGGAAACTTCCTGAAATGTATTGTAGTATCGTTATAAAGCCCATGTTAACTACAAATAGGTCAGTTATTTAAGATATATATTGGCCAATTATTGGATCTTCAAATAGTCTGAAAGGAAGTATAAGATACCATGTTGGTGAATTTGATTTGGATCCCTCTGTTACTTGGAGAAGTGATCATTTGGCCATAAGATTAAGTTTTGTAATGCTTTATATTGACTGATTTTTCCTTTTATACTGACTGGCTTAAAGACCTCACTTTGAGTTTCTGCATGCATGTATTGCTGTTACATTTTATTTACTTAATTTGAAGATTTTTAAAATAAATTGTACAAGGGGTACCTTGATTCTAACTGTGGTATTGTGCTAACTGTTTAAAAATATGTTTTTAGTCCTGTTAAATTATTCTATTGATGTATTTGGCAGAATAAACCTAGAAATCAACTTCACCTTGTATAATTCACAATATGCATTTTATCCCCAGAAGAATAGAAGCAGACATTGTAAAGAGATACAGTTACATTGTGATAGTAGAGGAAACCAGAAATCCAGTGACCTATCTGTGTATACATGGGCAATCACTTTCAGTTTCTCTCTTTCTCCATATCCTTATAAGAGATTTGGACTAGGAAATTGCTGATGTTCTTGCTGATGTCCCTCTCAAGAGTGCATTTTTGTTAATCTAGGGCATGGGCTGGTTGCCAGAGGTGGTTGGGGAGGAAATGGGGGAAAGAAATGGGGAAATGTGGTCAAAAGGTACAAACTTTCACCTCTAAGATAAATAAGTCTTGGAGATGTACAGCGTGGTAACTATAGTTGCTAAGAAAGTAAATTATAAAAGTTCTTATCACATGCAAAAAATTGTAACTATGTGAGGTAATGGATATTGACTAAATTTATTGTTGTAATCATTTCACAATATATACATATGTCAAATCAATTGTTATATACCCAAAACTAATGCAATGTTATGTCAGTTATATCGCAACAATAGTAACAAAACTAGAACACAGGTCAGCAAACTTTTTTCATAAAGAGCTAGATATGAAATATTTTAGGCTTTTTAGATCACACAGAATCCCTGTCACAAGGGATAGTGCAAAAGCAGCTATAGGCAATGTATAAATGACTATGTTCCAATAAAACTTTAGTTATGGACACCGAAATTTAAATTTCATGCAACTTTCATGTGTCACAAATTTTTTTTTCATTGTTTTTTCAGCTACTTATAAATGTAAAAATCATTCTTAGCTAAAGGTCTGTACAAAAACAGTGAGCCAGGAGTGCCTGGGTGGCTCAGTTGGGTAAGCATCTGACTTCAGCTCAGGTCATGATCTCAGGGTCCTGGGATCAAGCCCATCAGGATTCCGTGCTCAGCAGGGAGTCTGTGTGTCCCTCTGCCCTTCCCCCAGCTTTTGCTCTCGCATGCTCTCTTTCTCTCTCAAATAAATAAATAAAATCTTAAAAAAAAATAGTGAGCTGCATTTGGCCTGAGGGCAATAGTTTGCCATCCCCTGATCTAGAATACCCAAACAACTTATATGTATATATAGTTAAGAATGTATAATATGCAAGGTATTATTTCATAGTATTCATGACCATTTTCACTTTTCTTTCCCTTATTTTATAAATGATTATGAGGCATTTGAAAAATGCCAGGGGCCTTTGACCAAATTGTGTGTGTATATGTGTGTTATATATATATTTTGGCAGAATACTTCAAAGTCTTTGGGCTTTTTATTCATCTTTTATTTGCCTAATGTTTTCCCTCCTGTGTAGATGAATGAACATTTTAAATAGCTTTTCTTTTGTGACTTTCAAGACTGGTTGCTAATTAAATTACACAAAAGTGTCTGTAGCCCTTGTATATTTGATGAGTATCTTTTTGCAGGGGTGGAGGGACTTTTTAGGAACATATTTGAATATATAGAGAATTATGAATAACACAGTTCATTTATTTGGGTCTTATGATAAAATATTTAAAGCAGCAGTTTTGCCTGTAAGGTAGTTTATTCAGAACCAAAGCATATCCAGTGATTTTTTTGGGCAGGCATTGCTTCATAGAATCTCTATATAAACTTAGGAAGATTCATTTCCTTCTTTGTTAGCTATCAGATCACCCTAAATCCCAATATTCTACTCTGTAAAATGCAAAATGAGTAGGGCTCTGAGGAGCACTGCACCTGTAGGCTGTGCTATCAGGAGGAGAGACATAGGGAGCCAGACAAAGGAAAGGCCACATCATCTGCATGCCCCCCACAGAGCCCCCCCCATCAGGGAGTCCCCCATGTGGTGGATAGAGGCCTTTGGCGATACTACTCTGATTCAAGGCTCCAGGGGCTACCTGGAGTACAACCCATCCACATGTATTGATCCTATAGATGACAGGATCACAAAAAGAGTTGACATGTATCTAGTAAGTTTTATAATATGCTACTTTTATGATAAGAGCTTTGTATATATTACTTTATGTAATCCTCATGACAACCTAATGGGGTTAGAATTGTTTTACCCATTTCACAGATCAGGAAACTAAGGTTCACAAAGGTTAAGTGGTTTGCACAGAATCACACAATAAGTGGCGGAGAAAGAATTCCAAATAGGTATGTCTGACTTCAAAGGCCATGCCTTTTTTTGCCTTAACATAGCACACCACTGGATATTAAAATATTTAAGGCCTTGTGGTAGCAAAGTCAGGTTTTGTTTTTTAAAGGACAAATGTAGCATAGTGTGGAACCAAGTTTTATGATGCTATTATTGACTAATTTAGATGTGCATTTTTAGGAGGACAGTTTAGTAGGACTGTTTTTCAAATTCCAGATTAGATTCAAGTGACATTTAGTCAGACCTTCTATGTGCTAAGCAGTCTGCTAGGAATGTTTTATCACATTATCTAAATTAATGTTAATTTTGGTTGAATGTAATTTTTTTAAAATATTGAAACATATTTTGTAATGTTTGTCCAGCTTGAGGTACTAGAAAAACTGTTTTGGGAAGAACATATGTTATGTCCAAGGCTAGATATATTTTGTCAGTATTACCAACATGACATCTGGTCATGTGTCATGGTTAGGATTTCTTGTAGTCACCTCTTTAAAAATACTATTCTGCAACTTGTAAGCATCCAACCATATTTGATACTGAAATAGTAAGTGCTTTTGAATTTGGTGGGAAATTATGATAGACCTACATATGAATATTAATTCTAATTTTCCAGGTTAAAGGTAATGACCATTTGGGTAAATTTCTTATTTGAGTTTTCTTATCTATCACTGACTCCAAAGACAATAAACAAATCATGTACAAGTTGGCAAAATGACTTGGGCAAAAGGACCCTAACTGTTAACCGGTAGTTTACAATACTAAAAGCTAGAAATTACAGTTGCAAATGTAACTTGCTAGCTCACCGGAGGGATGATAATGGACCTTTTGAAATGGATAAAAACCTAGATTCATTTAAGAAATAATATATAGATATAATGTAGAGCTGCTAGATGGACTTCATCACATCCAAGGCAGCAATAGAATTACTGACTTGGGAACTAAAGCAGATGTGTACAGCATGCCTGTCCACTCAGTACACTTAGGAGTGGTGATTATATTATTCCACTCTGATTAAAATTCAGGTAAGGATTATTGTTGGCCTTAAAAGAGCAGTTCACTAATAAAATCTCAGCAATTAATTGCAATGACCATTCAGAGAAAAGTGATCAATGGTGAAAGCTAGAAATCTATGTTCCCTAAAAGAAGATTGTGGAGTACAACCAGGAAGAAGACATGTTTCCTGTGAATATCCCAAGTAGAGCCAATGGGAGAGAAGGACCAGAGAAGGATAAAGCCTACATTGTGCTGTATTGGCTAAATCACCTTTACCCCTTCCCCTTGTACCACTGTTAATGTGCCAATTATGTGCACTATTAAGGGAAAACAATTGAGTCTTTCACATTTCTCCTCTTCTGTTGGAGAAATTCTGGCAGATACTTTCATGGCTGTGTGCTTTGAAGGCCTGGAGCTCTTTGATATACTTTACTCCCCCCACCTCCAAATGCAATTAGCTGTGCAGTTGTTATTGGCAACATTTGTTTCAAGAGAAGTATAACAGCAAGACATTGGCGGGGGATGGGGGCGGAGTCTTAATATGAATAAAGGTGGTACTTATGCAAGTTTGGAGTAACTCACAGAAAAACAGAGTAAAGAGAGAAAATGGGAATAAATTACAACCGTAGCCCAGAGGAAAATGACATTAACCAACATTTAGAAATAATTTGTACTTGGAATAAGTCAGGGATACAGGAATTATTACCTAGATTTATACAACCAGCAAAATAAATGTAGACTAAACTATATTGTAGCAATGTAATGAAAAAATGTAACTGTTCTAAAGTAGGCTCTGTATGCAAATGCCTTTCTATTATACACATCCAGCTCAGACCCCTGTTCTGTACTTGGAACCCATATATCCAACCTCCTAATTATAATCTCAATTTCGATGGTTTATGCAATTGAAGCTAAGTAGGTCTCAGGCTGAACCCTTGATCTTTCCCCCACAAATCTCTAAATGTCTCCATTTCTGTTATTCATGCCAGAAACCTGGAAATCATTCTTAGTAATTCCTTATTCCTTACCTCTCACATTTCATCCACCTTAAGACCAGTCTGCACTACCTCTAAAATATGTACCGCAATCATCTTTCATCACCCTAATCCAGGCCACCATCATTTTCTGTCTAGACCATAATAATTGGTTCCTAGCTTGTATCCCCTTTTCCATTATTGACCCCCTACCTCCATTTTCTACATAGCTGCCAGAGTTTTGTTTTGTTTTGTTTTAATGTAAATATCATCAACTTCTCTTGCTCACAGCCTTTCAGTGCTTTCCCACAACTCTAGAAGACAACCACCTACCTCTAGAATCCCATGTCCTCCTTTAATCCATTGTTTGGTTATTAAGCAAAAATATTTAAGGTGAAGAAATTTATGAGATGATAAAACCCTGCTGTATTTATGGACTGATTCAGTGGTGAGGTATATAGAAAATTAATACAATTATATCCTATAATTGCCTTTGTTTACATTGCAGTCTCTTCTCTGTGGGCATATAGTAATCCTGTTAGTATCTATAGTCAATAAATGAATACAGAAAATGTAACCATGAATTTACTATACTCTTCCAAGCATCTTTTATCTGACTGGTAACCGTACTACCAAGCAAAACTGCTAATCCAGGCAGCACTATCGGGGAGTGGATTCTAATGAGTCCAGCATTATGACTTCAGCACTGATACTGATTTCATGACCACCTGCATTCAGTTTGACTGAAAGTTGATGGCTTTGTGTATGTACACACTTGTGGACTTGATGCATTAGACTTGTTCTGGAAAAACCCAGTGAATTGCAAGAATATCTGTATCAAATCATATAGTCCCATTAATTTCCCTAGTGAGTTCATGAACACGGTTCATGGAAAATCTGGCCACAATCACAAGAAGTACAGTCAAGGGGAGCCTGGGTGGCTCAGTGGGTTAAAGCCTCTGCCTTCAGCTCAGATCATGATCCCAGCGTCCTGGGATCGAGCCCCGCATTGGGCTCTCTGCTCAGCAGGGAGCCTGCTTCCTCCTCTCTCTCTGCCTGCCTCTCTGCCTACTTGTGATCTCTGTCTGTCAAATAAATAAATAAAATCTTTAAAAAAAAGAAGAAGTACAGTCAAAAAGGCTAACATTCTTTTAATATAGCATTATATCTTTATGACAGTGCTATCTGTGTGTTTTTAATTCTTTTCAGATAGCATGTGGAAGAAGGTATTCAAATGGCTTATCAACCCTTATAATCTTTTCATACCTTATTAAGAATAAAATATACTAGTAGTAAGGGCATTGTTAGTACAAGAGCCATTAAATGGTTGCTCAGATAAAATCATTTGTGAATACTTATGCAAGAAGTAGGTAGTTGTCTTGGTGTGAAATGAACAGTGCTCATTTCTCACACCCAATTTATCAGAACTTTGGTGATATTAAATGTAGATGTTTCCTACAAGTATTTGTCTTTGTGACTTTTTCAGTAACATTAATTATTATAGCTCAAAAGTAAACACGCATACAAACTTATACTCAAAATTCCAAATTTTACAGTCTTGTCATTTCAGATTTCTTAACATAAGATTTTGTGCTTTCTTGTCTTAGGCAACAAGTCTACATTCTCCATAGCCCTTATTTTCCTGTAATTCTACTGATTTATTTTTAAGACCTCCTGTTGTAATATTAAGTAGCCTCTTGTGACATGGTTCCCTTTTACCATCACTGTTTTAATTCCAAGGTGAAAAAAGAATGTATTACATAGCTCTAACAAGTGAAGACATTAGTACAGGATTGTCATAAAAGATTTGTCAGCATTTGAAGGTTCTGGCAAGCTTTTCTATTGTGGGGAATACCATTCTGGCCATTTACATAAAATCCCTAGGGGAGGATAATTCAGTATAGCCCAACTCAACTCAATAAAGGCTTGACTTGACCCATTAAAATCATTCCAGTTTGAGGCACAGGTGGGTGAAGGATCGTTTATTGCAAGGAAAACAACCAAGCTTAGAAAAAAAATTCTTCCTGATGAGAACAAACTATTCCAACAAGATTATATCCAGCATGGCTTAATAGAAGCATCAGCTTGCATAAGTGTTTCCCAATCCTGGCCTTGAGCTAAGACTGTCAGCAAGAGTAGGAGATTTCAGTTTGCTTTTTAGCCTTTGATTTAAAAATTTGCACATGCTGTTTGCTTCAGGCAGAATAACAGTTGCAGAAAGACAGCAGGTAAAAGAACTGTGATTCTTCATGGGTAGCTTGACTGTCCACTGCTCGTGGTTTGGTGGTCAGGGTACAGAATTTTTATTGCAAATCAATATTGAGAGGGCTTGAGACTTCCCCTTCATCCTTCTTTACCCCAGTTATCCTCTAAGCATACCTTCCATAGTTAGTAGTAAGGTAGTACGGTATGCAGTTCTTTGTTCTTTTAGTTAAAAGGCTCCATCTTTTTAGTTTAAAAAAATGCATTCAGGCCGAGGACTAGTATAAATGTATAAGCCCAGACACTGAAACATGCTTAGTGAGATTTTCAGAGTTAAACACTCATACTATGTTTCTAAAGCATTGTTCATGTATTCTTGGGGAAGTCCCACTGTTCTCAGCATCTATTCAGGCCATATTATGAATCCAGTTTGGAGAAACCGTGCCTTATCCCTAAGGGCACACATTAGAGGGGCAAGTGATGGTTTTTGTGAACACATGTTGGGGACATATATTTTTAAATTTTATTTAATATGGATTCTAGTTAAATTGTATTTTCTGTTAAGGTGAATTTGTAACAGTTTTTTTTTTCTCCTAAGAATGAGTCATTTTCTAATTGACTTTTGTATTATAGGAAATTTTTTATTGGGGTGCCATTTACAAGTTATTTTCTTTAAAAGCCTAAGAAGCCCACAGTAATGAGCTTTTGCTGTAGTTATTATATACACACATTTGCTTCATTTCCATGTAAATATCCATGTAAATATCATTTTCATATAAAATGAAACTATTATAAATGCACTTAAGGAAGAATACAACTGTGCCTATTGTTCAGGCTGCTTGTAATGTCCTTTTCTTTTTTACATATGCTTTCTGGATGAGTCACTTTAATGTGCTGCTCAGCTGGTAATAATTCTTCAACTAAATATATTCAGTTAAGGAAAATTATGGTGCTTATAATCATGTTGGGGCCTATTCACATATAGACTTGCAAGAGTACACTTTTACTTGGCCTTTCTTAGAGCAAAGATGTAAGAAGTGCTCACTTTGTCAGTGGGTAAAATTAATAGAAACACTTAATTCAGAGAAAAAAAATCCTCAAGTTCCTAGAAAAGCTTTTATATTTACATAAAATTACACATTCTGCACATGCTCTAGAGAATGTCAGCAGAGTACTGTGATTTCTTTCCCTTAAATGTGTATCAGTTCTCTTATATAATATGTAATTGAAGAGTCTTTACATTTAAAATCTCCCTTAAAATATTGGTTTTATACTTTACTTTTATTAAAACTATGAATTAGAGCAGACCTCTCATTTATAATATTTTGAGTAAAGATCAAGACACTCAAATATTTGCTTGAAGCCAAGAAAAAAGTCCATGTATATTTTTCAACTGAAGCAAGTAGATAAGTAAGATTTGCTGGGAAAGTTTCTCCCTACATATAACTCAAGAGAATATACTGAGCTTAAAAGGTTATTTGTGGAGTACAAGGAAGGAAGCTATAATAAAGAACTTGATAGATATAATTTAATTTTTTAGTGTTATAATTCAGATTCAGTAATTCAGTAGCAAAAATAATTCAGTAATAAAAATAATTCAGTAGTAAAAAATGAAATGAGAGAAAAAAATTGAAGTGCCACCAGACTGACTAATCAGTCATTGAAAATGCCTGTAGTGGAAATTTACTCAGATAGAAAATGTTTGTACTGTCATTAAAGATCCCCTAATTTATATTCGTGAACTAAATAATGGCAGGCACAAAAATATACCCTGAGTCTGAGATGATGCAGGAGACAAACATTTCTAACCCACTCTGGTATTTTATTGTTCTTGGAACTCTAAGTACTCTATATCTCCCACCACATCCAGTAAAAATATTTCAGACTCTCTCTTGCCTTTCTCCCCCTCAACCCCCTACACACATTCTCTCTCTCCTTCCCTCCTTCTCTTTCTCTCTTTCTCAATATTAGAAGTTATGGAGGCTAGGACCTAATTATTTTTTAAAGGTTTTATTTATTTGACAGAGAGACCACAAGCAGGGGGAACAGCAGGTAGAGGGAGAAGCAGTCTTCCTGTTGAGGGAGGAGCCCGATGTGGGGCTCTATCCCAGGACTCTGGGATCATGACCTGAGCTGAAGACAGACGCTTAACTGACTGAGCCACCCAGGTGTCCCAGTTAAGGACCTAATTAAATAGTTAAATAATCAACACTGACTCCCAACTCTTACGGCTGAAGCAAATGTACTTCAGGCAGGTAAACACATGTTAATTCTAATGCTCAAAATAAACCTAAACAAAACAAAAACAAAACCCTGTTATCTTTTATGCAAGAAAAGAAATGCTAGAAAGCCAAAATAAGTATCTTGTAAATGTTGCAGAGGAATACAGACTACTGCACAGGTTTTAATTTCCAGAATTTTTTTTTTTAAATTTGGAACTTGCTAATATCTCTAACAAATTGGGTGTTCATTAGTATAATTGTCACTAGTTCCCAGACCTAAAATTCCATGTACCCTGTAAAACCTACAAACAGGAAACACAGTCTATATTTAGTCCTTTTGATTAGAAAGGAGATTAATACTGTATTAAATTAGATATTTAAAAATATTTTATACTTAATAAATATTTAATAAAAATATTTTTTATTTTATTATATGTATTAAGATATTTAATAAAATATTATATTAAATATATTGAATTATATTAAATCAGACCATAGTGTGGTAGCAACTACAAAATAACTGCTTTTTTTATTGTTGCTATTCAGATTATATCTAAACTGTTGTTTAATTCTTGGTGGCACATACATAGTAGGAATTTGTCTGCAGGAAGGTAGGGAAAAGAGAGAAGAATAGTGAAATATGAAATGAATATTTATAGATTACCTGTATGTACCAGGTATAAAGATAGAAGCTTTATATTCAGCAAATCATTTTACTTTAATAACCAGCTTTAGGGAAGGTATTATTATCTTCATTTTGCAAATCAGGAAATGAAAACCCAGAGAGAATAAGAGACTGGCTCAAGGTAACCCAACTAGTATTTGATATGGCAAAGATTAAAACCTAAGTGGATCTGACTCCTAAGATCATGCCTATCCCCTAATTTAAGTGACATGGTATGTACCAATGGGCACAGATTTAATTTAAGTTTCTGGCCTTCTAGGTCCTAGAGACATTGCTTTACATTTATAATTTCCTGAGAAGATATCACTGGGCTCATATCATAGCCTTGTTTGAGCTTAGTACACACCTCATACAGTTTTTGTATGAATTAGATGAGTTAATACATAAAACTAGTTAGAATAAAGTCTACACATAGGGGCGCTTGGGTGGCTCAGTGGGTTAAATCCTCTGCCTTCAGCTCAGGTCATGATCCCAGGGTCCTGGGATCGAGCACGGAATCAGCCTCTCCACTCAGTAGGGAATCTGCTTCCCACTCTCTCTCTGCCTGCCTCTCTGCCTACTTGTGATCTCTGTCAAATAAATAAATAAAATATTTAAAAAAAAGTATACACATAGTAAGTACTCACTGAATGTTTGTTATTACTTAAGAGTTCAAATAATAACTAACCCCTATACCTTAGGAAGACTAGTTGTAGGTACTTGGGTTTTTGTAGCCTGGGCAGATTAAGAAGATGCAAGTGACCAGGTCAGGGTCGTAAGATCAAGCCCCACATTGGGCTCCGTGCTCAGCAAAGAGTCTGCTTGAGTTTTTCTCTCCCTCTAATTCTCCCTCTTCCCCTCCCACTCATTCTCTCTCTCTCAAATAAATCTTAAAAAAAAAAAGAAGAAGAAGATGCAAGTGACATCTTTCCCCTAAAATAGGGAATAGACTTAATCAGTGTTGTTATGAAGCAACATGAAGACTAATTGGTAAGACTTCAAGTAGGCAGATTTTGATTATAAGTAAACAAATTTTTCTAATTATATCAACTGTCAAAGGAATAAGCCACTTAGGGTATAATGAATCCTCTTTTCTGGATCTAATTAATTTTTTCTGGATCTAATTTATATACCACTGTAGATCCACTGAGCATCTCTTTCCAGGCCACTCCCCACCTCCAAGCCTGGGCCACTTGTCTTGCTCCCCATTTGAAATGGGAAGTTAACGCTCCTGAAACAGGAGTTGGTCTTGATGGAGACAATCTGGGACTCTAAGAACCACCTGTAATTTTTGTAAAGCTATGGCCAGTTCAGTAACTTACTCCCTTATATTCACTTTCTTCCCCTTTCCTTCATGCCCGTTTCCCTCTGATTATACCACACTTTCACCCCTAATAAGGCAAGCTTTGTCTTAGGTGCTATTTTCTAGGAATGTAGACCATGACACTGTATAACCTAAGTTTTTAAAATTTGAGAGTCTTGTTCAAATCCCTTTTAAGTTCACTTGTAAGTCTAAGATACTGTAATTCCATCGATTAAAGGATATACATTTTCAATAATTGTATTGTTCATTTAATGTAACCATGAAATTGCATCTGATCTAGAATCCTTGGATTATTACATCTCTGATATTTTATTTTCTTTTGTTTAGGCATAAATTACTAATGTATTAGAGGGAAAGACAAAGGAGACTAGCAAAGGTATTCCTTCCTTCCCTTCCTTATCCCAGTTCCTTACTTTCCTGTTTGTCTAAGCATCTCCTGCAACCCTGCACTGCACCTTTGCATATTATTAGACATATTTCAACTTCCTGGTTCTTTTCCATTCTCACTAGTAATTGATACGGTAACTTCCAATCATGATCGTATCTAACTTCTGTATGCACATTCATTTGCAGAAGTAGGCATAAACTTGACATATGAGTGAAATCATATGGTATTTTTCTTTCTCTGACTGACTTATTTCGCTTAGCATAATATTCCCTAGCTCCATTCCGGTCATTGCAAATGGCAAGATTTCATTCTTTTTATGCCTGAGTAATAATTGTGTGTGTGTGTGTGTGTGTGTGTGTGTGTGTGTCTTTTTTCTTCTCAAATCTAGGGTTAGGGTGTTATGTTTATGGCCAGGATTAGGGTTCGAGCCAGAAAACAAAACAAATAAGCAAAGAGAAAGAAAAGAAAGAAACAAAGCCAGAAATAAGACACTTAACTATAGGGAGCAATCTGATGGGTTAAATAGGTAATGGGGATTAGGGGGTGCACTTGTGGTGAGAAGCACTATGTGTTTTATCGGAGTGTGGAATGACTATATTGTACACCTGAAAATAATATTACATTGTACGTTAGCTAACTGGAATTTAGATAAAAACAAATTTTAAAAAGAAACTGAAAAAAGTAGGCATAAATTTAAGTGTGAACCAAAACTTTTTGAAATATGCATATTCAGCTAACATTTGTTGAGTTTTATTTATGACAAATGCAGAGGGATAAGCAAAGTATTAGATATAGATACTTTGATTATGTAGGTTGAGGTTTTATAATGGAGGCTCTGTGTTTATGTGCACAAAACAAAAATTATCATCAAAGTGGAAGATGATCTGTGGAAGATCACTTGAACAAACAAAAGTGCCTATAAATGTTAGAGAATTTGGACTAGAATGCTGGAGAGACTTTTAGAGGATTTAGGATTTGACATGTGAAATTGAGGAGGACAGATGTCTAGCAAATAGTGCTTTATTCAGAATTCAACTTGATTAAAAATATTGTCTCTTGTTATTTGAGATATCTAGACTTTTGTGTGCATAGTACTTGCTTAGGCTATTTCTGTATTGAACAATCAGAAGATGAATCATTGTCACCATCCCATTTTTACTACTGGAATTACCATTTCTTCTAGTGGGAGTATTACTAATGTGACCTAAACCTGGCCTTTGGGCACATTTTGTTTATTACAGAATGTTATGAGTTTATTACTTTTATGTAACCTACATGACATAACAAGTTGTGAATTTCATACCTTCAAAACTTTTCAATCAGGCACAAGAGGAGAACATACCTTTTGAGTAATTTTTGAGACTCAGCTGGAAAAATGCAAGTGAAAAAATTCAGTTTGAAAGCAAGAGGAGGTTGCCTGGGTGGCTCAGTGGATTAAAGCCTCTGCCTTCAGCTCAGGTTCTGATCCCAGGGGTCCTGGGATCAAGCCCCGCCTTGGGCTCTCTGCTCAGCAGGGAGCCTGTTTCCCTTCCTCTCTCTCTGCCTGCCTCTCTGCCTACTTGTGATCTCTGTCAAATAAATAAATAAAATCTTAAAAAAAAAAAGAAAGCAAGAGGAAGTAATTTCCTGCACAGCAAACTCATCCTTTAAATAAAGCAAGCAATGACTGTCGAGCCATTAGTAAATTTTTGGCAGACTTCTCTGATAAAGAATCGTTTTGAAGCTTGTCAGAGCTCAAAAAGTGGAACTTAATTGGAAAGTGTTATTTGAATTGACAGATTAATAGAAAAAATTGTCTTTAGTGTTGGTGTTTGATTTTCAGTCTCTGAACTTCCATGTATATTTAAGTCAATTTCTCCTTCTTGAGTTGTAAAAGTGTGGGTGTCAGTGTGATGAATTTGTGTCAGAAGAGTCTGGCTAAAACTTGCCAGGAGGTTGATTTTGTCAGCCTCTTAAATTTTTCATTGCAATTCTGATATGCCTCTGTATGAGAACAAAATTTACTTAAAAAAAAAAGAATTGTAATAGTACTCTCTTTCTGTTTCACAGTCCTTTAATGAAAAGAACAGTGTTTCAGAGCCTGGATTTAAAAATCAGTGTCACAGTCTAACCTACTAAATTCTAATACTTAACCTTGTCTTTTCAACTAGAATCTGCCAAATGCATTGATATTGATAGAATTGCCTTCATTTGTAGTTGGCAGTCATTCATTCATAGAGTATCTATAAAATAGTTTAAGATAAAAAGTACCTCTGCTAAGAGAGGGCATCATAAGAAATCTGGAAAATGTGCATGTATTTAGGAGCAGTTTGAATACAGTTCTTAAAATTATTGGTTGTCAGTACAGAGAGAAAAAAGTACAGATAATGTTAGGGGTAATTAAAGCAATTAATGATAGTGTTTGAGGGCACACTGAAGCTTTGTTGGTATGTATGTGCATATGTATTTCTGGGGCTTGCTCTAAATTCTCTTTATGTATCAACAGTAACTTTCACATCTCTATGCGTATGAAAAGTACTAAGGATAAGAACTTTTATCATAGATGTTGGTTTATAAAAATCAGGATGTTTCAACAAAAGAAAAATATTCGAACCCTTTTTATAGTTTATATCATTTATATAGCCAAGAACATGTATCAACAAAGTAAGATCTCTTTGAACCTTGGTTTCTCTTTAATCTTCAAATTAGATTTTAAAGAATGAAATATTAGGAATTCCATCAATAAATTTAATAGAAATGGCTTCATTTGAACTAATGGCTGAATAAAATGGTAACATTCTCTTATTAAACATGATTATTTGGTATATTATATTACACATTTTCACTTATGTCATGGAGAGTAGCATCTTCATGAGCAGTAATTCAGAAAAATGTGAGTTGACTTTGTGGAACTATTCTGCACATTAGAAAATAAATGATACTGTTTTCTTTTAGTTGTTTTATGGAATATTTGGTAAAATACTCTAAATACTTTGCACATTGTTCTTCAGTTTCAGCTCAAATTCTCAAGAGCAACCTTACAGCAATGGAACAACAAATTATTAATCTGGAACGTGACATCAAGAAATTCCCCGAAACAGAAAATCAACATGATAAGTTTGTGGAGAAGATGACAATATCCTTTATTTATTTAAGCATTTTGTTTATTAGTTTCTCTCTCTTTCTCTCTCAATCTCTGTCTCTCTTTCTCTCTCTGCCTCTGTGTGTGTGTGTGTGTGTGTGTGTGCGCGCCACGCACACAACAAGTGCACACACATATGTATTTACTGTGTGGTTCTAAACTTACCAGTCTATCTATTCAGGCTGTCTGGGTGAGTTTGTGTATAGGCTGTTTTTATATCAGCAGCATAAATTTTAGTTGACAGTGTTTGGAACCGGGTAGAGTAGGCAAGGAAACAATTATATGAGGGAAAAAAAGGCCATTTCTCAAAGAAGCATTTCATTTAAAGGTCCACTAAATATGCAAGGTAAGTCTTATAAGGCTTGATTAAACCAAAAACAAAACAAACAATCCCCTTATGTAACCAGTTGGTTAAAGGAAATGATCACCATAAGATTTTTTGGTCAGGCACTATTTTTTTTCCTCCTTGCGTGTGTACAGGTATTTCCTGAGGGCACACATGAATATTAAAGGACAATTCAGAAAATGACTAATATCAGAAGACTGAAAGGATTGAAAAGGATAGGTAAAATGAATGCCTGGATGGATGGATGGATAGATGAATTGATGAGGAGATTATGTATTTAAATAAATTGTAGAAGCTATCTATATAACATTAAGCATTTCTTTCTAAATAGATACTTTTAAACCCCTATTTTATATACAGTACATTCTGATAAAACAGAAATATATGAAAGAAGAACTTGAGAAATAGCATTTAGATTGAATTATTTAATGTTAAATCTAGCATCTGAAGATAAACTACATTAGAGCTGGGTTGTTGTTTTTTTTTCTATTTTGGTTTTCAGAAGTTAAAGCCATATCCTCCTCCTCTAGGTTTAAATAAACATCTTGAATTGCTGATTGATCACCATTTTATATCTCTGGAAGGGATTAAATACTGTAAATTGTTTATCTGATAATAAGTAAATTCTTCAACAACTATATGGAAGTCACCTTGTTTCAAGGTTAAATCTATTGCCTTTTTCTTCCGTGATATGCTTACTTTCCTGCCAAACTTAGAAATTACGGTACTTAACTCAAATTACTTGAGAATGGCAATTTAGATTTATGTGAAAAATGGTTTTCCATTCTAAGGCTTTGGGTTCATGAATTAATACTGTGTTTTATGTGGTCCGTTAATGATGCCGAGTACTTTAATAGATAGGAATACTGGAAACATAAGTTTGTGGGTGACTAGAGTCAGGAAATCCTCAAAAATAACCTTGGATTGTATAACTTCCCTTATCAGGATACTTAATGGGAAGATTTAACTTTATGATTTAATTTTGATTAGATTTTCCTTGAGAATATGTCATACTGTCTTGTGGCTGAAAACACCACCACATCTTTCAGCTTTTGATTTTGGTTCTTGCCTCATATATTTGAATTTAATTCCTGATCCTCTTGTTCTTTTTAACATTTTCTTCTTCGACTGGCTTATGGCCACATAACAGTATTAAGGAGGCTTTGTTGCTCATTTATTTAAAAAAGAAAGTAATTTCAGACTCATGAACTTGGCCTAGACTCTTTATTTTATTTCTGTCTTTATGCAGGTAATTAAGCACTTTAAAATGAAAATCCAGAGCCTTCTGTATCTGTATGTTACAGATGAATGGTTATTCTTCATTTAAGTGGCACTAAAGAGTGACTGTTTGTCCACAAGGGGATTGCAAATGATATTAAAATGTATGGGGCTCTTACTTTGCATATCATACTATTTTTGAAAAAAAATGCACAGCAATTTATTTTAGGTAAAAGGTTTAGAATATTAAGTTGAGTTGGTTAAAAACTCCAGGTTAGGGGCGCCTGGGTGGTTCAGTCCTTAGGCATCTGCCTTAGGCTCAGGTCATGATCCCAGGACCCTGGGATAGCCCCTACATCAGGATTCCTGCTCAGTGGGAAGCCCGCTTCTCCCTCTCCCACTCCCCTTGCTTGTGTTCCCTCTCTCGTTGTCTCTCTCTGTCAAATAAATAAATAAAATATTTTAAAAATAATAAAATAAAAAGTCTGAATTAATGAGCTACCATGATAGAACTGTTGCTCAAATTATTCTTGCTATGGAAGACTCCATAGGCACCCATTGAGAGTTTTAATCTAGAAAATGACAACAATATACATGATCTTCGTATGTATATATGTTATGTGAATTCTGTTGCTTAGTTAATATTTTTGTACTCTTCTGGTACTTCTGTAAGAGAAGGATATTTTAATCAAGAAAGGATGCTGTAGGGCACCTGGGTGGCTCAGTAGTTAAGTGTCTGCCTTCGGCTCAGGTCATGATTCCACAGTCTTGGTATCCAGCCCCACATCGGGCTCTCTGCTCAGCAGGGAGCCTGCTTCCCTCTCTCTCTCTGCCTGCCTCTCTGCCTACCTGTGATCTCTGTCTGTCAAATAAATAAATAAAATCTTTTTAAAAAAATCTCAGGAACTTCAATAACATTAAATCACCACCTTTTTAGTTCATGCATGTAAAATATAATCAGATTTAGAAAGGATAATCCAAAACTTTTTAAAGGAAATGTCAAAAAAAAAAAAAATTAACCAAGGAAGTTAAAAAAAAAAAAAAGAATAAAACCTCTTCTATGAATGGAGTGGCTCAGGCTAATTTCTGCATCCTAAAAATAGCCAATAGCTTTAGAAGGAACCTTATCACCTCTGTCTCCCTTTCTCTATCCAAAATTGGTTGCTTTTTCTGACTCAAAAAAATATATGGAAAGAGTAAACAAAACTAATTTTATAAGGAAACGAAACAGGGGGAAATGTGGGGAAATTGTCTTATAAATCTAGCAAGCAGGGAGGTTTTAGGATCAAAGGGGATGATCTATTATGGATATAACAGCACTATATATATATAGAAATGCACATTGTTCAAAAACCTAAATAACCATGTAGGGAAGTTATTGCTATTACCCTGATTTTTTAAAAAAGCAAAGTTCTTGGTATTCTTCATGGGCTTATTATTATAATATTGGAAGTTGTAGTTCACTTGTGCAGTGAATTAAAATAGAATCTATATTCTTTTTTACTAAGTTTAAAAATGGTAATATTCTCATTTATTGAATGTTTCCTCTGTATTAGACATTCCTAACTTTACATATTTGAACTTTTCAAAAATGTTATTTATTAAATGAGGAGTATTTTCCATATCTGATGCTAAAACTGACCACCATTATGCCTGTTTCATTGTTTTAAGCTTGAATCGTGTCAGAATAAATTCAACAGCTCATGAAGTTATTTGTAATAGCCCTGTTTTTTTTTTATAAAGATATATTTTTATCCCCAGGGGTACAGGTCTGTGAATCGCCAGGTTTACACACTTCACAGCGCTCACCATAGCACATACCCTCCCCAATGTCGATAACCCCACCCCCCTTCTCCCAACCCCCCTTCCCCCAGCAACCCTCAGTTTGTTTTGTGAGATTAAGAGTCACTTATGGTTTGTCAGCCCTGTTGGTTTTAATTCATTAATTTCTAGAGGCTTCTCTTTTTCTCTTTGAAGGTTACAAGAAATTATATACTCTACGTGTGTGTTTGGCTCCTATTGCTAATAATGGTGGGGTGAGGTTCAGAATCACACTTGAAATCACATTCTCAGAGGTTTGAAAAATAGCCCATACTAAAAAGAGATGAGAGGGAACACTGTGAATGGGCTGCTAACCAATCCTTAGGACTGTTCTCTGATTTGACATTATTTGTGGGTTTGGATTTTTGCATTTGTTTTTTTCTTCTTGACCAGTGGTGTAACTGCACAAGAGTCTTTCTTGCCTTTTTTTTAAAAACAAAGCATCACTTTTACTTACTGCTCCTTGCTTTTTCTGACAGGAAAGAACACCATTCTTAAAAGAGGGCTTCTTAGACTTTTAAATATGTGTTGTGATTTATTCTTCACATCTTAAACTGTCTAAAAAGCATATTAACAATAATGTTGACCTTACTGCTTATGTCCTGTTGACAAATTTCTTACCACATTTACTCACATAGATTTTGTCAATGACGGGGATGTCTGTTGCCCAAAATCAGCTTAGCTTTTTGACTGCTGGATAAATCATTTCACCAACTGGAGGGCAGGGAGTGTGACTCAGCAGCAGGGGCACCTTTAACACATTGACAAGAAGAGCTAACAATGTTAATGACATTAACACCCGTCAACTATCCACTCCCAGGATTTCTCCATAGTAGGAAGGAAAGTCTTGAAGTAGTTAAAAATTTTATTCCACTTTCTTTAGTAAGAGAATTTTTTCAAGATGAAAAAAACCCCATAGTTATTATTCAACCACAGTAATGTTAATCACATTTGAAAACATGCTGGTAACAGGTTTTAGTGAGATAATGATTCACACTTTGTGAAGTAAATGCCGTGTAATCACCAAAACAAAAACAAAAAGAAACATCAAAAGCTAACTCCTCCCCACTTTTTTCATATGGATATAGTAATCCAGACTGTTTTCTAGCTCCTGAAGAAAAATGGAGAACTTTAGACTAGTCTGGAGGGAATTTCACTGGATCTGACTCTTTCATTACCTCCAAATTGCCTGTTGGTCTCAAACTCAGAAAATTAGGAAGTTCAAAGCAACAAAGCAAACTTTTTTGAGACCGCTCAGGGAGAGAGGGTCCAGGATTAAATCAACCAACCAACCAACCGACAAATAAACGTAGTCAGTAATGGAGATAATGCATATACTGAAAAACAAATTGTTTTAGGAAACCACATAGGGAAAATAACTGCCTTTTGAAAAAAGATAGTTACCATTCTTTGAAATACACACTCTTCATAATAGTATCAAGTCTTTTAATTATTTGTGCCTTGATTTGAAATAGAAAGTATAATGAAATATAATAATAAAAATAAAAGTTATAATAAAATAGTAATAATAGCAAACTGTTTAGGGAATGTCATGTGGCAGTCACAGTGCAAGGAATATACACACAAATATGTACACAGACACACACTCATACACAAAAAAATCTCAAGTAATGTCCAAAGCAATCTTATGAGGTAGGTACTATTATTAAAACCACTTTAAAATATCTAAAGATTGAGTCTGCCGAGGTTCAAAGATTGAACCACATGTGTGGGATCATACACATAGTAAGTCTAGTTAATGAGAGGCAGGATTCAAATCTTGATTTTTCAGACTCTAAACCTTGTGCTCATAGCCATGATATTGTGTAGCCCTGGAATCAGAAAACTTTATAAATCTGAGATAAACTCTACATTTGTTCACTGTGGAACTATTTATTGTTTCCTTTCCAGTCTCCCTCAAATGGGAGAAATTTTCTTTTGGGAAGGTTTGTAAAGCAAGTTAAAAATTAGCTGCTCACTTATACCATCTCCTCTAAAAAGCCTTCCTTAAAATCATTGCAATAAAAAAAAAATTAACCTATCCCTGCATTTTCACAACATCTTAAGACTCTGATTATTATACTTGCTAGCTTACTTACTCTCTGCTTATATGCATGTCTGTTTTGCACACTGGGTTATTAAGTCTTTTGAGATACAGATTCTTACTCACTTTTGAGTACTCTGCAGTAAACCTGGCACAATGCATTGTAGAAAGTTATCTTAATAAATGTTCTACAAGTAAATAGAAAGCATTAGCTTCTTATCCTGTCATAACTTCAGTTTGACAAAAGAAAAGAGTCTAAAATGTTTCAAATATTATTCCTTTGTTATGTTTTAATTTAAAATGAAGATATTAAGAATTATCTCTTAGATGGAAGTCACATTCTAAGAAACTTTCTGAATGGAGCAGGTGTTTTTTAGGATCTGTCAGGACAAAAGTTTTCTGTTAGAACAGTCTTGCTTGTTTGAACTTCAGCCCAAAATTACCTAGACTATGAGCTATCTATTTCAAACTTTGTTTAGGGAATTGATAGACACTTGGTTCATGATGCTAATGGTGAGAAGAGAATATCCTGCTCAGTTTAAAGGATGCATAAATCCTTTTAGGCCACTAGAGACTAATCTGGGAAAACCATCTTTTCAGAACATAAAATGGGATAGATTTTGTTTGAAAGAGTTAATGTACCCCCCCCCCAATCTGGCAAATTCTCATTATTCCCACCAGAAGCTAAGTTTTAAGAGATTACAAGTTTTTCTGTAAGATTTATTAACATTGAGCAGGGATGATGGTTTTTTTTTAAAAGCTTAAAAAATAAACAACCCAATATAGTTATGTTTTTTGGATGTGCATGTGTACTAAATAACAGGTATCATACAAATGTGTTTATACACACACACACACACACACACACATATATACATATATATATAATTTAAAGCCATTTTGGTATTTACAAGAGCATAAATTGGGTATTATAGCATGAATCTATGAGTTCATTTCCTTTTGCTTTGATTTAAAATTTACTAAAACTTTATTTTCATTTAAGAAAGGCATGTATACTGTGTTGAATATGCAGTTTATAGACAGTTAAAGTGATATTAGTATAACTATTCAAGTAATATACTCCTGTAGTAAACTCTCAATCATGTACTATTTTTATAATGTAGAAAAATATATCAGTGTCTTTACCTATAATAGAAATCTATTTAGTTATTTATAATTAGGATCAGTTTGAGATAGAGTTTATGAAAATTACAGCAAGTAAACTTAGCTTTTCATTGAATATTTCCAGCTCTTTTCTACTGCTTTTAAACTTCAATATATGGGAGATGAGTTAGCTTTATAACATGACTACTAAAAAACATGCAAGAAAAAAAAAACAAGTCAGTGTGTTTAGTAATCATGTGTTACAAAGGTAAAAAAGGATAATAACCAATTTCATTGTTCTAATTCATTAGTGAAGTTAGAAAGATAAAGAAATATGTAACCAACATCACTGAAATTACCCAATTGAATTTTGATGAGAATGGAAAATCAATGAAAAATTAACAAAAGAACTATAGAAAAGCTTTCCAAAATCATCAGTAAGAAGACAAATATGACATAGTCACCAATTGATGTTGTTTGGGTAAAAAAATGTCATGAGTAGCAGTTGAAAATGGTTCTGAGGGGTGAAGGTATCAACCCCTCTCTACCTCATCAAAAGCAAACATTTAGTAAATGTCTTTTTCAGGGCTACTAAGGCATTATCAAATTTATGCACAGAAAATCTGTTCAATTACTGATCTCTAGATTCTTTTATCATGGGACTGATTTGAAACCTAAAGAGATCCTATCTATTTTACACACTGTTGAGAAATACTCTGCCCATTCTTTTTGCACCGTATATATAAAAGTACCTTCAAATTTTAATGTTCTATACAAATGCTAAGCGTTTTTATTCATCCATTTGAATTAAAAGATACTTTGACTGAGTAACAATAGACCTAAATTCTGGTCTTAGTCTTTGCAAACTTAGGAAAATCTTCTGTTGTCCCATTTATAAAACAGAAACAATAATAATTGCTTTGCCTACCTTGCGTATGTTGTTATTAGGACTAGGTATAATGACTTTGACATTTATCTTATGATTTATACTTTGTAAAATGGAAAAAGCATACATAAGGTATAATTTATCATTCTGCCCTAAACCTCACAAATGAGAAATAAAGTATTTCCCCCCAGGGAAAATCTTTATCTAGAAACATGGTCTGCTTTTGTCCAACTTAATTTTATCTTTTTTTTGTTTTGTTTTTAATCTAAGTTCTAAATTCCTTTTTTAAAAAAACTGAAGACCAGGTACATTCTTTAAAATGTAGTGAATGACTATGGAGGAAGTAGTATGCTTATGCTATTCCAAGGGTATCCAGATATTAGGTATTAAATAAATCTCTATGTTTTTCACACTGGTAGAAGAGAGAAAGAAATAACAAATGGAATTTGAAGATACTTGAATACTCCATGAAAGATGACACATTAAATGCTACGGTACTTAACAAGTAAGATTAAAATGTACTTCCTGCTTTCAAGAAGAAATGTAGGGGCGCCTGGGCGGCTCAGTGGGTTAAACGTCTACCTTCAGTTCAGGTGATGATCTCAGGGTCTTGGGATTGAGCCCTGCATCGGTGGGCGGGGGGGTGTCTCTGCTCAGCTGGGAGCCTTCTTCCCTCTGTCCCACTGCCTGCCTCTCTGCCTACTTGTGATCTCTCTCTGTCAAATAAATTAAAAAAAGGAAGGCATATAGTCAGAGAGGTAATACAATTGATAGAGGTGAGACTATAACAAACAATAAAAGATGATTTCATTGTTTAATGAGTATACCTTAGACTGAAAATATAATAGTATTTTCAGTATTCCTTCTCCTCTTTTTGGTCAGTGAGACAGCATTTTGGCTTTGACTACACTTGGAAATTAACATGGTAACTTCATTATTTTGTTGGAAATGTGTTCTCAACCCAAGCAAGTGATTCAAAGTTAAGTATGGAAATACATTCCAAAGCCAGATGGAAATTACTTATATATTATCCTTTATTTTCCATTAACTATCTCCCTTAGCATAGACACTTAAGAATTGGCTTTACCAACAATTCCCTAGGTTTAGTGAGCATATATTAAGCAGCTACTATAGAACCTAGTAGTATAGTAGGTACTACTGAACTGAAGCATAGAAATGAATTAAAAAATATTCTCTCTGCTCCGAAGAAGCTTAACATTTCGTTGAGAGCACATCTATGAGAAGTCACTAAAAGCTTAGTGTTTTATAAAGTTTAGTTATGTGGTATTGGTTGTAAATGCACTAAAAGTTAACCAAGTAAAGGAAATTGTTTCGAACAGCTTCATAGAGGAGATAAGATTGAACTCCTGCTGATATACAAGCTCTCTGTGTGCATAAGTTTACTGTGTTGGGTTTTCTAATAATCATCTTTTGTACCACAGTTGCCTGGCACCTACTAGGGCTCAATATGTCTGGTGAATGAATAAATACATGATTTGCTCTCTGCTAATATTTTACCTCAAGGATATTGAGTATTTTATAGAGTGGTTGTTAAAAATACTACATACTCTCAGATCATCCAAATTGTGATGCTGTTAGACTTTAAAATTCATTTAATGTCTTATTTAAATAAACCCTCCAAAAGTCCCACCCATTATGTCTGATTAGATAAATATTAAAATGATTTTTGCATTCCAGGAACTCACCCAAAGGAGATTGTATTCTAGGATGGGCTTGAAGAAGGATCTAAATTTAAGATTCGAGGGGATAAACTACATATTACAGACATTTTTGTATTTAAAAACAAAATCTACCCTTTATTTCCTTTCAGTGATTCCCACATAATTCAATTAGATCTCTAAAATTCACATTGCATGTTAAAAAAATAATTAATTGGAACGCCTTGGTGGCAGAGTTGGTTAAGTGTCCAACTCTTAGTTTCACCTCAGGTCATGATCTCAGGGTCATGAGATTGAGCCCTGCATCAGTCTCTGGGCTCAGTCTGGAGTTGGCTTGAGTTCTCTCTCCCTCTCCATCTGCCCCCCTGCTCGTGCTCTGTCTTTCTCTCTAAAATAGATAAATCTTTAAAAATATTAATTATTTATAGACACTGAGATATGTGGTACAGTATATGTGATATGTTATCTAACATTTCCATCTAAAAATTCAGATATCAATACATAATTGACAGTTTGTTCTCTACTCTGTATTGTATCTCCTTTTTGCCTATACATATATTTTGTCATTTTCCCCCACCCAGGGCGTTTTTTAAAAAAATAGTTTCTATTAAAATATAATGTATTATTTGCCCCAGGGGTACAGGTTTGTGAATCATCAGGCTTACACACTTCACAGCACTAACCATATCACATACCCTCCCCAATGTCCATAACCAACCATGCTATCCACACCCCCCTCCCCCAGCAGCCCTCACTTCATTTTGTAAGATTAAGAGTTTCTTACTGTTTGTCTCCCTCCCAATCCCATCTTGTTTCATTTTTTTCCTTTCCTAGCCCCAAACCCCCACTCTGCCTTTCAAATTCCTCATGTCAGGGAAATCATAAGATAAATGTCTTTCTCTGATTGACTTCTTTCGCTCAGCATAATACCCTCTAGTTCTATCCACGTCACTGCAAATGGCAAGATTTCATTTCTTTTGATAGCTGCATAGTATTCCATTGCGTGTATATCTATATCTATATATATACATATATATATATATATATATATATATATCTATATATATATATATATCTATCTCACATCTTCTTTATCCATCCATCTACTGATGCACATCTAGGATTTTTCCCTAGTTTGGCTGCTGTAGACGTTGCTGCTATAACATCCGGGTGCACGTGTCCCTTCAGACCAATCACTACATTTGTATCTTTAGGGTAAATATCCAGTAGTGTGACTGCTGGGTCGTAGGGTAGCTCTATTTTTAACTTTTCGAGGAACCTCCATGTTGTTTTCCAGAATGGCTGCACCAGCTTGAATTCCCACCAACAGTGTGGGAGGGTTCCTCTTTATCCACATCCTCCCCAACATCTGTTGTTCCCTGACTTGTTAATTTTAGCCATTCTGACTGGTGTGAGGTGGTATCTCACTGTGGTTTTGATTTGTATTTCCCTGATTCCAAGCGATGTGGAGCACTTTTTCATGTGTCTGTTGGCCATCTGGATGTCTTCTTTGGATAAATGTATGTTCATGTCTTCTGCCCATTTATTGATTGGATTATTTGTTCTTTGGGTGTTGAGTTTGATTAGTTCTTTATAGATTTTGAATACTAGGCCTTTATCTGATATGTCATTTGAAAATACCTTCTCCCATTCTGTCAGTTGTCTTTTGGTTTTGATGACTGTTTCTTTTGCTGTGCAAAAACTTCTGATATTGATGAAGTCCCAGAAGTTCAGTTTTGCTCTTGCTTCCCTTGCCTTTGGCAATGTTTCTAGGAAGAAGTTGCTGCGGCTGAGGTCGAAGAGGTTGCTGCCTGTGTTCTTCTCAAGGATTTTGATGAATTTCTGTCTCATGTTGAGGTCTTTCATCCAATTTGAGTCTATTTTTGTGTGAGGTATAAGGAAATGGTCCAGTTTCATTCTTCTGCAAATGGCTGTCCAATTTTCCCAACACCATTTGTTGAAGAGACTTTTTTCCATTGGACAATCTTTCCTGCTTTGTTGAAGATTAGTTGGCTATAGAGCTGAGGGTCTATTTCTGGGCTCTCTATTCTGTTCCATTGATCTATGTGTCTGTTTTTGTGCCAGTACCATACTGTCTTGGTGATGACAGCTTTGTAATAGAGCTTGAAGTCTAGAATTGTGATGCCACCACCTTTGGCTTTCTTTTTCAACTTTCCTCTGGCTACTTGGGGTCTTTTCTAGCTCCATATAAATTTTAGGATTATTTGTTCCATTTCTTTGAAAAAAAAATGCATGGTATTTTGATAGGGATTGCATTAAATGTGTAGATTGCTTTAGGTAGTATAGACATTTTCATAGTATTTGTTCTTCCAATCCATGAGCATGGAACATTTTTCCATTTCTTTGTGTCTTCCCTAATTTCTTTCATGAGTACTTTATAGTTTCCTGAGTACAGATTCTTTGCCTCTTTGGTTAGATTTATTCCTAGGTATCTTATGGTTTTGGGTGCAATTGTAAATGGTATTGACTCCTTAATTTCTCTTTCTTCTGTCTTGCTGTTTATATATAGAAATGTAACTGATTTCTGTGCATTGATTTTATATCCCGACACTTCACTTTGCTGCATTCCTGTATTACTTCTATCAGTTTCAGATTGGAGTCTTTTGGGTTTTCCACATAAAGTGTCATATCATCTGCAAAGAGTGATAGCTTGACTACTACTTCGCCAATTCGGATGCCTTTTATTTCTTTTTGTTTTCTGTTTGCTGAGGCTAGGACTTCTAGTGCTATGATGAATAGAAGTGGTGATAGTGGACTCCTTGCCATGTTCCTGATCTTTTGGGAAAAACTCTTAGTTTTCCCCCACTGAGAATGATATGCGCTGTGGGTTTTTCATAGATGGATTTGATGATATTGAGGTATGTACCCTTTATCCCTACGCTTTGAAGAGTTTTGATCAAGAAAGGATGCTGTGCTTTGTCAAATGCTTTTTCAGCATCTTTTGGGAGTATCATATGGTGCTTGTTCTTTCTTTTATTAACGTATTGCATCACATTGATTTGCGGATGTTGAACCAACTTTGCAGCCCTGGAATAAATCCCACTTGGTCATGGTGAATAATCCTTTTAATGTACTGTTGGATCCTATTGCCTAGTACTTTGGTGAGAATTTTTGCATCCATGATAATCAGGGATGTTGGTCTGTAATTCTCCTTTTTGGTGGGGTCTTTGTCTGGTTTTGGGATCAAGGTAATGCTGGCCTCATCAAATGAGTTTGGAAGTTTTTCTTCCATTTCTACTTTTTGGAACAGTTTCAGGAGAATAGTTATTAAATTTTCTGTAAATGTTCAGTAGAATTCCCCTGGGAAGCTGTCTGGCCCTGGGCTCTTGTTTGTTGGGAGATTTTTGATGACTGCTTCAACTCCTTACTGACTGTGGATCTGTTCAGGTTTTCTGTGTCTTCCTGGTTCAGTTGTGGTAGTTTAAATGTCTCTAAGAATGCATCCATTTCTTCCAGATTGTCAAAGTTGCTGGTGTAAGTTTACTGCTCATAATATGTTCTGATAATTGTTTATATTTCTTTGGTGTTGGTTGTGATCTCTCCTCTTTCATTCATGAATTTATTTATTTGGGTCCTTTCTCTTTTCTCTTTGATAAGTCTGGCCAGGGGTTTATCGATCTTACTACTTCTTTCAAAGAACCAGCTCCTAGTTTCATTGAATGGTTCTACTCTCGGTTTCTATTTCATTGATTTCTGCTCTGATCTTTATGATTTCTCTTCTCTGGTGGGTTTAGGCTTTCTTTGCTGATCTTTTTCCAGCTCATTTAGGTGTAGGGTTAGATTGTGTAATTGAGACCATTCCTGTTTCTTGAGAAAGGCTTGTATTGCTATATATTTTCCTCCCAGGACTGCCTTTGCTGTGTCCCACAGATTTTGAACAGTTGTGTTTCCATTTTCATTTGTTTCCATGAATTTTTTCAATTCTTCTTTAATTTCCTGGTTGACCCATTCATTCCTTAGTAGGATGCTTTTTAGCTTCCATGTATTTGAGTTCTTTCCAACTTTCCTCTTATGCCTGAGTTATTGTGGTCTGAAAATATGCAGGGAATGATCCCTATCTTTTGGTACCGTTTGAGACCTGATTTGTGACCCAGGATGTTATCTATTCTGAAGACTGTTCCATGTGCACTAGAGAAGAATGTGTATTCTGTTGCTTTGGGTTAGAATGTTCTGAATATATCTGTGATGTCCATCTGGTCCAGTGTGTCATTTAAGGCCTTTGTTTCCTTGTTGATCTTTCGCTCAGTTTATCTGTCCATTTCAGTGGGGGGGGGGTTGTTAAAGTCACCTACTATTATTGTATTATTGTCGATGTGTTTCTTTGATTTTGTTATTAATTGTTTTAGATAGTTGGCTGCTCCCATGTTAGGGCCATAGATATTTAAAATTTTTAGATCTTCTTGTTGGACAGACCCTTTGATTATGATATAGTGTCCTCCCTCATTTCTTATAGTCTTTGGCTTAAAATCTAATTGATCTGATATAAGGATTGCTACCCCAGCCTTCTTTTGGTGTCCATTAGCATGGTAAATTGTTTTCCACTCCCTCACTTTAAATCTCACGCTGTCCTTGGGTCTAAAATGAGTTTCGTTTAGGCTGCATATTGATGGGTTTTGTTTTTTCATCCATTCTGATACCATGTGTCTTTTGATTGGGGCATTTAGCCCATTTACATTCAGGGTAACTGTTGAGAGATATGAATTTAGCGCCATTGTATTGCCTGTAAGGTGACTGTTACTGCATATTGTCTCTGTTTCTTTTTGGTCTACTACTTTTAGCCTCTCTCATTGCTTACAGGACCCCTTTTAAAATATCCTGTAGAGTTTGGTGTTTGCAAATTCTTTTAGTTTTTGTTTGTCCTGGAAGCTTTTTAATCTCTCCTTCTATTTTCAATGATAGCCTAGCTGGATATAGTATTCTTGGCTGCATGTTTTTCTCATGTAGTGTTCTAAATATATCATGCCAATTCTTTCTAGCCTGCCAGGTCTCTGTGGATACATCTGCTGCCAATCCTATAATTCTACCATTGTATGTCACAAACTTCTTGCTCTGAGCTGCTTTCAGGATTTTCTCTTTGTTGCTGAGACTTGTAAGTTTTACTATTAGATGACGGGGTGTGGACCTATTTTTATTGATTTTGAGGGTGGTTCTCTGTATCTCCCAGATTTTTATGCTTGTTCCCTTTGCTATTTTAGGGAAATTCTCTACTATAATTCACTCCAATATACCTTCTGCTCCCCTCTCTCTTTCTTCTTCTTTTGGAATCCCAATTAGTCTAATATTGTTTCATCTTATAGTATCACTTTTCTCTCGAATTCTCCTTTCGTGGTCCAGTAGTTGTTTGTCTCTCTTTTGCTCAGCTTCTTTATTCTCCATCATTTGATCTTCTGTATCACTAATTCTCTTTTGCCTCATTTGTCCTAGCAGTTAGAGACTCCATTTTTTATTGTACCTCATTATTAGCTTTTTAAATTTCAACTTGGTTAGATTTTAGTTCTTTTATTTCTCTAGAAAGGAATTTTATTTCTCCAGAAAGGGTTTCTCTAATATCTTCCATGCCGTTTTTGAGCCCAGCTTGCACCTTGAGAATCATTCTTCAGAACTCTAGTTCTGACATATTATCAATGTATGTATTGATTAGGTCCCTAGCCATCCGTACTGCCTCTTGTTCTTTTTTTTTTTTTTTTTGTGGTGAATTTTTCTACCTTGTCATTTTATCCAGAGAAAAATATATGAATGAGAGAATAAAATACTAAAAGGGTGGCAAAGACCCCAGAAAAAAGTATGCTAACCAAATTAGAAGATGTCCAAAACCAGAGAGAGAAGGGGGGGAAATAAACTAAACTAAAATTTAAAAATAAAAAATAATGTGTATATACTAGACTGGTGAATAGAACAGAGCCACCTACTTGATTTTGGGTGTATTTTGGTCTCTTAGAAGAAAATACCTCCCACAATTTTAAAGAAAGAAAAACATATATACAAAAATAAGGGTAAACACGATAAAGGGATGGAATATGACTATAAAAATGAAAATTTTTAAAAAGTTCTAAAAAAGGAATAAGAAGATAAGTTGGTTGGAAAAAGAGAAAAAAAAAAGGAGGGAATGTGCTCAGGTTGGGGACTAGAGCAAGGCCATGTGCTAGATTATGCTATATTTTGATCTATTAGAAGAAATTATATCCCACAATTTTTAGGAAAAATATGTATATATATACAAAAAATAAAGTTAAATACAATGAAGGGATAAAATATAACAATGAAGGTTTTAAAGATTTTTTAAGGAAAGTTACTGTCAAGATAAACTAGTTTAAAATGTTAAAAGAGGGAAAAGGAAAAGTTTAAAAAATAGAATAGGAAAAAATTAAAATTAAAAAAAATTAACTTTGCAAGACTAAAGGATTATGGGGAAAAAGCCACGAATTCTGTGTTGCTTTCCCCTAACTCTGAAGTTCTGCTGTTCTCCTTGGTCTGTGAGCTTGGTTTTTGCTGGATGTTCTTTCAGATCTTCTGAGGGAGGGGCCTTTTGTAGTGATTCTTAAATGTCTTGCCCAAAGCAGATTTGCACCACCCTTGCCAGGGACCGGGCTAAGTAATCTGCTCAGGTTTCCTCTCGGAGCTTCTGTTCCCTGAATGCTTTCCATACGGCTTTGGAGGTCGGGAATGAATATGGCAGCCTTCCAGTCTCCAGCCCGGAGGAGCTAAGAGCTTGGGGCCCTGCTCCTTAGTGCGCCCTCAGAGGTAAGCAGTCACTCCTGTGTTCCTGGTCTCTGGCTGCACTCTGAGTTCACCTGGCCTGTGACTGAACTTTTCTGTCTCTGGTGCATGGCTCCATTTGGAGTCTCCAAACCCAGCAGATTCTTGCCACACTGCTCCTCCTATAGCAGGAATGAAATTCTCCCCGGATGTGCCACTTGTGGGGTTCCTGCTCGAAGAGCAGTGGTCTGACTCTGCTTCGGATCATGGTTTAAGGTAACCACAGTCTGAAAGCTCACTCTTAAGCTCTGTCTCTGTAGTCGGCTGCCCCATTCCGATACCTGGCAGCTCTGCCACACTCAGACATCCCCGATCTTTGACCCTGTGGGACCTGAAACCACACTCTCCCCATGAGGGCTCCACCCCCACTTAGCCTCTGAAGCGATGTCCCTCAGTGGAGCAGACTTCTAAACGTTCTGATTTTGTGCTCCACTGCTCCACTGCTTGCCGGCAGCCGTCCCCTCCTCCCACGGTCTGTCTTCCTGTCGCTTCATATTCACTTCTCCACTTTTCCTACCTTTCAGAAAGTGGTTGATTTTCTGCTCTTAAAATTGCTGCTCTTCTCTTCTATCTCCTGTTGAGTTTATAGGTGTTCATAATGGTTTGATACCTATCTAGCTGAACTCCTAGGATCTGATGTCATTTCAGGCTGCTACTCCTACACTGTCTTGCCCTGAGAATCTATTTTGTCAATTTTTTAATGCCCAAATATGCTTTGTGAATAAAGCATTTGTATACTGTGAGGTATGTAAAAATGAATAAAACTTGGATGTTTCATATCAGAAACATATAAGTTTGTAATCTAAATCAACAGTATACCCAAGTGATAAGACAATATGGGTATGAGGTATATCTCATTGTAGTTTTGATTTGTATTTCCCTGATGATGAGTGATGTTGAGCATTTTTTTTTTCATTTGTCTGTGAGCCATCTGTATGACTTCTTTGGAAAATTTTCTGTTCATGTTTTTTGCACATTCCTTGACTGTATTTTTTTGTTTTTCGGGTGTTAAGTTTGATAAGTTCTTTATAGATTGTAGATACTAGCCTTTTATCTGATATGTCATTAGCAAGCATCTCCCATTCCATAGGCAGTCTTTTAGTTTTGTTGATTGTTTCCTTTGCTCTGCAGAAGCTTTTTATCTTGATGATGTCCCAATAGTTCATTTTCACTTTTCTTTCCATTGCCTGTGGAGACATATCTAATTAAAAGTTGCTGTAGCCAAGGTCAGAATGGCTAAAATTAAGAACACAGAAAATAACAGATGTTGGTGAGGCTGCAGAGAAAGGGGGGCCCTCTTACACTGTTGGTGGGAAATACAAACTTGTGCAGCCACTCTGGAAAAACAGTGGGGAGGGTTCCTCAAAAAGTCAAAAACAGAACTACCCTATGAACCAGTAATTGCACTACTAGGTATTTACTAGGGTACCCAAAAGATACAAAAATACTGATTTGAAGGGGCACATGCATCCTGATGTTTAAAGCAGCAATGTCCACAATAACCAAAGTATGGAAAGAGTCCAGATGTCCATCAGCTGATGAATGGATAAAGAAGTGATATATCTATATATGTCTATATAGATATATCTACATATATTTATATATCTATATATGTAACTGTCTGTCTATATATATACACACATATACACACATATATTGGAATATTACTCAACCATCAAAAAGAATGAAATCTTGAGGTGCTTGGGTGGCATACTTGGTTAAGTGTCCAGATCTTGATTTTGGCTTAGGTCATGATCTCAGGAGATTGAGCCCTGAGTGGGGTTCCACAATTAGTGGGGGATCAGCTTGAGATTCTCTCTACCTCTCCCTCTGCCCATCCCCCCACTTGTGCATGCTCTCTCTCTCTCTCTCGTAATTTTTTTTTAAAATAATGAAATCTTTCCATTTGCAATGACATAGATGCAACGAGAGTATATTATGGTAAGAGAAATACGTGAATCAGGAAGACAAATACCGTACGATTTCATTCATATGTGGAATTTAAGAAATAGAGCTGATGAACATAGGGGAAGAGAAGGAAAAATAGAATGAGATAAAAACAGAGAGGAAGGCAAGCCATAAGAGATTTAACTCTAGGGAACAAACTGGGGGTTACTAGAGGGGAAGTGGGTGGGGGTATGTGATAATTGGGTGACGGGCATTAAGGAGGTCACTTGCTGTAATGAGTACTGGGTGTTATATGCAACTGATGAATCACTAAATTCAACCCCTGGCACTAATAATACACTATGTTTTAACTAATTTGAATCTAAATAAAATCTTTTAAAAAAAGACAATATGGGTATGATTAATGCAGTGTACATATTGGAAAATTTATTCTATATAAAGTCTTTGGTCTACATAGAGTGTTCACAAAGTCATCTTAGTAGTAATTCAGAGCAATGGAAGATCACTGCTGCTGAAAACTTGGGGGAAGATTTTATGAAAGTTACAGATCAAACAAAGACTCAGTCATTAAAGATTTAAAAATGTGTTTAAAGAACATCAACTAGGGCTCTTTGGCTGAGAGTAATGAGAGTTATTACTACTAAAGAATAAAATCTCAGATTCCAAAAGTTCAAGAATACTCATCTCAAGAGTTTGAACAGTATTTGGTGGGTTATAAGGAGCTGAAAGGCCAATAACTCTCGTTTTTCTGCCTTTCTGTTTCCAACTACTATGTGGTATTTGCCCAAATGGGGTGATTGTTGCCACCTGCCAACTACTGATTTAACTCAGGAAATAAATCAGAATAGTTTCCAATATGATAAAGGTGTGTGTGTGTGTGTGCATGCATGTGTCTGATGAGACAGGTGGATATTTTTTTACTTTCAGTTACAAATTTAACTGTCCTATAGTTTGGATTTATAATATAACTTACATACTTCTATAGTAACTTTATAGTTTAAAAACCTGTTTTATCTTAATTGTGCCTCCTTTGAAATATACACAGTAAAAGCTATCGTATTAAGTCTTGCACCTACTTGATGATTCTGAGGGTTCATTCATTCCACAAATTTTTTTTTAGTGATTCTCATTATATGACAAGCATTGTGCTAGGTACTTGAAATACAGTGGCAAGCATAATAGAAATGACAATGCTTATCCTCAGAGATTTTTTACTCTGGTGAAAGAGATAGGTGTTAACTCCACAAGGAACCATGGCAGGTGACATGGAAGAGAATTATATCACCATGCCAATCCATAACCCAATTAAGGAAGGTTCTCTTGAGAGGGTAATGCTTGAGCTGACATGTGAAGGATGGATAAGAATTCAGGGAAGGGGTGAAGATGCATCATTCTGCCTGTTCATCTATAGGTGTTAAGGATGTTTGATAGTTTGCTAATTGGATGATTTAATTAGCTGCGATTTCAGGGTCTTGAGATAGAGCCCCACATAGGGCTCTATGCTCAGTGGGAAGTCTACTTGAAATCTCTGTCTCTCTTTCTCCCTCTGCCCCTCCCCACTTCTAAAATAAAATAAATAAATCTTTAAAAAAAATAAAGTTGGAGCGTTAGAAAACTCTGAAACTGAACCAAATACTAAGGACATTTTATGTTCCAAAAATTCTGTTAACTTTTTCCCCCAAAGTTGCTTTTCCTATTGGCTAGGGATTTTTGACAAGCTATCTCAGATTCAGTGGAAAACCTAAAGCTCTATGAACCTTGTGGGAGCTTGAATTCCTCAGCTAAAGAGGTTCAAATAGATTTAGCTATCCATCCAAACTTTCACATCACCAGAGATTTGCCCATTGCTCTTTTACATAGAGCTTAACTACAGTGGTTTCCTTTTTCAACATTGACTTTTTATTTAAACAGCTTAATGGAGAGCTACAAAAACACTGGATCAGTCTTTTTTAAATAAAAATGAAATGCAGCTGCTCAATGGGTTAGTCTTACAGGAGAACCCTGCTGCCTGCAGGAAGTTTAGGTGTTAAAATGATGTTTTGTTTTGTTTTGTTTTGTTTTTTTAGTACCAAAAGATCTAGTTTTGGATAGCAAGGTCCTATCTTTGAACTGCATGTTTGTTAAAACCTAATTTTGATTTGTGGGGTGTGTGTGTGTGTGTGTGTGTGTGTGTGTGATGAGATTAACATTATTGATATATTAATTAAAGGAAGATTTCTATAATTTTATTAACTTAGTCATGCTACATATGAAGCAGATTCCCTCACTTTTTGTTTTTCTGCACATATCTTATTATTTATGTTTTTTATAACATAAATGCCAACATACGGTTAGGTTAATAATACTAATATTGAGCCAAAACTCATTTTCCTGTCCTATAAGTCATTGCTTTACATTTAAATCTTAATATTATTGAGAATAAAGTATTTTAATACTTACTGCCTTTAGAGGAAATAAAAGTACCATCTTTCAATAAGTTAGTTTGAACCTAGGAATTCAGGAAAATGAAATAATTCCAAGTTATGCAAGTAAATACATTTAAATACAAAGGAACTGTAATTGGTGATCTTGAATGTCCCTTTCAGCTCTAAAAAAGTTCTTATATTCCAAATCCAGTGTAGTGTACCTTTCCTTGTTCCACTCAAACATTAAATGGATATGTAAATGTTGAATTAATTTTCCCCCTGATAGTCATTGCACTAGTATTGATAATGTGTTGATATTGATAATAATATTGATACATTGTATATTAATATATTGATTATATTAATTATTCTATATTCTATAATTATTAATATATTGATAATATATTAATATTGATAATATAGTACCATAATGTTATTCCTACTGGTAACAGATTTATTCATTCAGCAAATATTTATAAAAATACCTACTATGTGCCAAGCCTTGTTTTTGTTTTTCACTAAGGGTTTCAGTGTTAGGAAACTTTTGTGTCTAGATAGATAGATAGATAGATAGATGTATATAGATACAGATATAAATATATGTCTGTCTTTGGGCATATAGTGCAAATATGTGCAGTAGAAAATAAAAAAACAAATTTGTAGTATAATATCAGAACACAATAAGTGATAAAGATGGGCAAAATGATTAAAAATGATAGTGAAGCTTTTTTTTTTTAAGATAAATTGGCCAGGGAGGAACCCTTCTGAGGGAGTGACATTTAAACAGAAATTTGAATCAGTGAGGGAATGATTTGTGTGAATAACTGAGAGGAAAGCTTCCTCCACAGAAGGTACTACTAGTGCAAAGGCTCTAAGGTGTGAACATGTGCATGGGAGTATGCAAAGAAGATCAACAAGACCAGTGTGGCTAGTTTACATTAAGAGAGGCAGAAAATAAGAAGGAGAAAGAGTAGTGAAGGTGAAACCATGGAAGACCTTGTATGATGGAAAGCCATTTGAGGATTGAAAAGAGGATAGTGGCAGTTACATAGATGAGGAAGACTGAAGGAATGGGAAGAGAGATTGTGGCAGTGGTAAATTAAGACTTCAGTTTCAGATCTGTTAAGTTTGAGACACTGTTAGGTATCCAAGTGGAGATGTAGAGTCTAGCATATTTGAGACTAAACCCTAGGGAAAGATCTAAACTAGAGATAAAAATTTAGGAGCCATCAGCATTTGGATGCTATTTAAAGCCTTTAGATTAGATAAAATTACCTATTAGGTAAGATTATAGAAGAGAGGTCCAAGGACTAAGGTCCAGATTACTCCAACATTTAGAAGTTAGGAGGATGAGAAGAATTTTAACAAAAGAGGTGGGGAAACCAAAGGTACATCTAGTGTAATAGGAGGAAACCAGAAAATTGTACACCCATGGAAGCCAAGGGACAAAAATGTCTGAAGAACGGTCCTTTTGACTAGACTCATTCATTCTGTGTATTGACTAAGAGGAACTGTTGTGTCTTTGTTAAATTAACATTTATTAAGTAGAGCCAGTTCAACAAGACTACAAGAAAAGTTTATTACTCATAGGTCCTAGAGGAAGTACAAGCAGGCCTCAGGGGGCCACATGGGGGAGGTCAGGGTAGGGCAAAAGCAAAGAAAGCTACAGGCCTTTATCAGAGTAAATGGGTGGAATGCTAACTGGGGTTCCTGGGCTAAGGCCAGATTGGTCAATTCAAACCCATGTTTTGTTAAGCTCCACATGGGTCTTATCTAAGGCATGCACAAGGGAAAGGCCCTGAGAGGTGGAGGACACTGTTGCTCAGTAGGGCTGCTGGGGAAATCTTAATCAAGAACTTAAATTTACTTGTGATTCTGTGGGCTGCTAGCTAAGCTGTGCTCTTCGGGAGGGACTAATGTCAGTTCAAGGCCCCTGCAGCAAAATGGATGCTGAGGCAGCCGTATCATGAAGTAGTTTAGCTAAATTCTCAACAGGTATTATGCATAAGGCAGTGAACACAGCAGAGAAGAGCTAGTGACTTCAGAACCCTCTTTAAGTATTTTATTGACAAAATGTAGACACATATCGTGCATTTCTTCTTTCACTTTGCTGTTTGTTCAGATAGTGCATGCAGAGAGTTATGTTAGATTTTTTTCTTCTATTGCAGCTGACTCTTTCTAGATCAATCAGAATGTCCCCATTTTTCAACTAGATCACAAATAAGTGCCGTGAGCCATTCATTTCATGTTTTTAGAATCCTTTGCATTAAAGGCTGTGAAATGCTTTGAACAAGTATTCAGTGAAATCTCGATTATCTGGAATTCCATTAGCATATAGTCCTTTACAGATAGCCAAAATTTTCAAGTTTGAGCATTAACCATTTGAATGCTGGAATCATACCCATTTATTCTGGGATTTGACAGGGGAGGGAAATATTATTCTGAGGTCCATTAGTACATTGAGCACCAGCTATATGCTAGGTATTTTTATTAGACACGGTAACTATGCCTTATCTGCCTCCATAAACAGAATGTTTCAACTGTAATTTAACTATATTTTAATAAGCTGGGGTAATCAGTTCCTATGAAGTGCTTCGGAAGTATTTGTCCTGGTAATACAGTATTGTATTTCTCCATCCTACTTTAGGTCTGAAACTTTCTTTCATGATTTGCTTTAACAATGTCACATTAGTGTTCTTGAGACACACATGAGTGTCCCTTTATGTGAATACATGTATATATGACTGTGTCTTTCTTCACTTTTTCAGTCTTTCTATGTGGATCTGTGTCTCACAGAAATACACATATACAGACACACACACAGAACATCACACATTTTACATTTTACTTTATTGAAGAAAAAGTGGCTATTCATGCCCTGCCTACATATTTGCACATGCCTTTGAAGCCATCAGAGCAACCTGTTCAGATGTTCAATCAGCCCTTTTACACATTTCAGAGTAGTTCCATGGCTTCAGGGGCTCCCTTACTATTGGTCCTCCTCACCTCCCACCCTCCAGGAATTCAGGGATAGCCAGTCTTCTGTCTCTTTAGGAATGACTTTACTCTCTGGAGTCAGTGTATACTACCCATGTTATTGCTCTTAATTTCTGCAAGTGTTATTCTACCATTATTTTTTTTCTAGTTCCTCATTGATCCAAATCAGTACAGAGTAAGAACATCAAAGCTGTAGGCAGTTGACAGTAGTACAGTAGTGGAGATGAGAGGCTCATTCAAAACATGTTCTACTCCCTTGGTAGAAAGCTGGGGCATTGCATGCCTAGAGAAGAGTGGTGCCTTAATAAGACCTATCTGCCAATAACATGCAGAATGACTAATAAAGGGAGACTCTGAAAACAGGAATATCACTTTAGAATGTCAAATATTTCCCATGCAACAAGCACTATTTGGGGGCCTTTAGGTAGAGAGATTAATGAGACAGTATCCTGTTTTCATGGAGCTTCAATTTTAATTGGGGTGGAGCTGGAGGAAGGATTGGGGATTGAGTTGTGCTAAGTGCCACTGAAGGAAATAAAACAGTTATGTGGTAGTGACTGGGTACTACTTTAAATTGGGAGGGCAGAAAAGATCTATTTGTCAAGGTGATATTTGAACCAAGGCCTAATATATACAAACGTTCCAGCCATGTAAAAATCTAGGTAAAAGCATTTTGGGTAGGGAGAATAGCTTATTCAAAATTGTGAAAATGGAACTAAGCTTAGCATGTTCAAGGAACAGAAAAAGATCCCTATGGCTGGTGTGTGGCTAACAAAGGGAAAATTAATAGGAGATGAAAACTGAGAAACAGGTAAGAAGTAGATTATGAGTTAGCATTTAAGTTAAGTTAGGCACTAGGGATCTTGTGGAGAATACTCATAGTATGTGCCCCAAGAGAGTTTGTAGTACAAATAATGTGTGTGTGTGTGTGTGTGTGTGTGTGTGTGTTCTTTTTTACTTTAAAAAACAAGAATTTAGCCCACAACTTTGGAAGAACCAATATTGCTTATTTCCAGTTTTTGTATGATACAAATTATTTTGTCTCATAAGGATCTGTTGCCAACATTTATTTTGATGATGAACTTTGAAGTCTATGTTTCATTCACTGTCTGTTTGAACAGTATTGTCTTTATGTGCTGTGCCTGAGAATTAGAACGATGACTCATCATTCTTATTGGAACACCACCAGGACATCTGGCACAATGTCTCCTATAAAGCAGCTATGCTCTCTTCCTCCAAACAAATGATTCTTTGGTGGTTGGATATCTTGTAATTTCTCCATTTATGTAATTCTCTGCTATAATCTAATATATAAAGTGGAGTGGGAGAAAAGAAAAAGATTTAGAAATAAACATAACACATCAACCTTTTATATGTAAAGACTCACATCTCAATTTGTGTTGTTTTAGTGAAGTGTGAAACAAAAAGTGTATAATTATAAATGTAGTTTTTTCGTTTTTACTCTTGGTAAGAATTTTTTTTTTTACCAACACATGTTTTTAATTGCCTGATCTGTTTTGACTTTCTAAAGAGAAATAACTTATCTTTGCTGTATTTGTCAAAAATGACAAGCTAACTCTTTGAGCCAAAACAGTGTTCATGAAACGTGATTTTTGTTGATTTCCTGAAGAGTAGCACAACTTACTTTTGAAACATCTTTTACTGTGGTTAAGATTTCCATGGCATAGAACAAACTGCTTATTTGGAAATTGCAACATATAGCTAATCTGCAAGAATATATTTCTAGTATATGTTATCAAACCAAGAAATGTGTTGCACTGGAAATGTGTACAAATAGAAGAAATGATTTTCTTAGGATGGTGCCATTTGGACTGTGCATAGAGTTAATTTGTAAGATAAATTAACTCTCCAATTATCAACTGTTACTTCTGACTCTGTACACATTAAGAATCTGCAGAGAATTTCTAAGTTATTAATAATAAGAATGCTGTGTATGAAATGTATTGGGGTGAGTCAGCTGGATTAAAGTGAGATATCGCAGTAAATGTTGCTCAGCTTTACCATCTGTTACGTATTCTTTTTGGATAATATTTCAATCCATTAAATTGTTTTTTTTTTAATTAACCTGCTTTAGGTTATAGCAAAAAACTATTTAGTACTAGTCTCTGATCACTGACCTTTCCAGTGTCCTAAGATCTAAGATTTGCTTTTTTTTTTTTTTTTTTTTTGGAGGGGGGTTCTTCGTACCCTCATTAAGATGAAAAATGACAGTCCCTAGAAATAGAACATGCCAAGCTCCCAGTTGTACTGCTAACAAGTAGTAAATCCCATTAACTTTTTTTTTTATTAACATATAATGTATTACTTGCTTCAGGGGTACAGTTCTGTGAATCATCAATCTTATACAATTCACAGCACTCACCGTAGCACATACCCTCCCCAATGTCCATCACCCAGCCACCCTATTCCTCCCATCCCCTAGCGACCCTCAGTTTGTTTTCTGAGATTAAGTCTCTTCTGGTTTGTCTCCCTCCCCAGTCCCCATTAACTTCGTAACTTTTCTGACAAGAACTAAATTTGGCCATGAGATAGTCTTTCTGAAACTACTTGTTTGCAGGAGAAGTGATTGAATGCACTTAGAATCTGTTTGCACTAAGTAGAATGGAAAAATCATGTCACAGAGTGTCAGTTCCTGCTTAGTGAATAAGATATTCCCTAGGGTATAAATTAAGGCCTTAAATACATAACTCTTTTAGGGTACCCAGACTCCATTGATTTCTTTGTAACTTCTGTGTGCAAAATTTTACCTCTGTGACTTAGAAGACTTAATGCACAAACAAGCTGTCCAATTTTGACCCCCAAAATAGTTTACTCACCTGGGAGGGTCTGGTTCAAAATGGTCTCTTCCTTCTAATGAGTAAGTGAGCTCTTTGTAGTCTGTTAGCTTGCTGCTCTCAGATCATTCAGTGAAAGGAACTTGCATGTCATTTAGAACCATTTATCAAATGAACCATTTTGATCTGAAAAAATCAAGCACTGTTGGGCTAGGCAGTTTACCGTAATTGAAAAGTTCCAGCAAAAAATATGTAAGTTCTGTTTGCTAGCCACTTTGTGTTTATGCAGTGGGACTCTTGGCAGCTCCCTAGGTTATTTTGAGTGGGCTACTCTTCTGTTCCTCCCCTTGTTATTAGTTTGTAAAATAAAACAAATTACTGATCCTTGAATTGTGCTATTACACATGCCTGAGTAATTTCATTTACAAAGAATTTCTTCATTTATTTATTATTTACACTCTTAACTACTTCCAAAACAATGTATACTGGCTTTTTTTTAAATCTTTCAAGTTCAGATCAACAGAGAATTTTCCCAAGTTCTATTCTGAGGAACACTTATGCCATAATACATTATTTCTCACTTACTGTGCTATAGTGATATGTTGGTTTTTGTAACATTTCTCTGACACCTAAAAATAACTATATTAACAAAACATCATGCCTAGTGTCTAATATCACTTCCTTTGAAGTGTATAGTCTATTGGAAAAGAATATGAAACTTAAGAGTTATGTGCCTAGATTGATCAATTGTGTGATCTTGGGAAAGTCACTTACCATTTCTTGCTCCAATTAGGAGTAGTGGTTAATGCAGGGGTGCCTGGATGGTTCAGTCAGTTAAGCATCCTGCTCTTGATCTCAGCTTCAGTGTTGGTCCCAGGGTTGTGAGTTTAAGCCCCATGTTGGGATCCACACTGGGCATGGAGCCTACTTTACCAAAAATAAAGAATTTGGGGGATGCCCCAGTGGCTCAGTTGGCTAGGTGTAGAACTCTTGATCTCAGCTCAGGTCTTGATCTCACAGTTGTGAATTCAAGCCCCACGCTGGGCTCCACACTGGGCATGGAGCCTACTTAAAAAAAAAAAAAATAGAAGTAGTAGTTAATGCTTATTTCCCCAAACCTTAAAGGGTTATAATAATCAATGCAATATGTATCAATTGCAGATAAATTGTGGAAGTCCTGTGTTTTTCCCATTGTTAACACCAGGTAGAGTAACTGTCAGTTGAATTGAAATTACCAAGCACCTCCCATGTACTCAGGCACTGTTCAGACAAATGGAAGAGAGAAATGCTAAGACAATGTCCCTATATTAAAGAGCCCACAGTGTTGTGGGGGAAAAACAAGCACACAACAATGTGATAAAATTCATGGTGGAATCAGTGGCACAAGTGAGATATGCCAAAGCTGGCAGGAAGTGGAATCAATGCGTTCTGACTAGGGGTTGGGGGAATAGGTGAGAAATAAGGATAAAACAAGAAAACATGGGAAAATACATCAAAACCTCTTTACAGATACTAAGACACAGTCTATAATTATCAGTGCCACTTACTTACTTTAATAGACATTTGCATGGTAGACATTGCTGCATGCCAGACATGTTCCAAATGTTAAGTATGAGTTATGAGAGTAACTTATTTAATCCTGTTAATAGCCACAGTAAGGTAGATGCTATTAACTTCATTTTACATGATAAGAAAATTGGTATAGAGGAGCTAAGTCAGCCAAGGTTGCATAGCTACTAAGTGGCAAAGCTGATTTTGAGTGGGAGTGGTTGGACTCTGGAGCTGGCATCCTTAACCAGGTGGCTATACTGTTTTTCCATCACTCCACTGACACAGAAGTTGATACCTTTTCTTGAATCCAGTGCTAGAGTCCCTTGTATAATATTCTGATAAGTGGCCATCTGGATGTCTGAGTACCTATAGAAACAACAAGGACCTAACTAGCTCTTGTCTGAAGCAGACAGCTACATTAGACAGCTGTAGTTACAGATCTGAATTTGAGCCAAAATCTACTTTTCCTGTAACTTCCACCCACTGATCCTGTCTACTTTCTGATACAAGATGGACTAATTCTACAACTTCTTCCACATGATTACTGTTAAAAATATCTGAAAACATCTCCATCCTCCTGCTTGAATTCTGCATTGTCTTTTCTATTTGTTGAGCGCCAAGGTATAAAAAGAAGGTGATATGTCAGAGTAATTAACAAATTCCACGATTTCATTGAGCACCTGTTTATGAAGTTCCCACTGTGTGCAAAATGTTCTACTAGATGATACCAATTGGAGAGAGAATTAATAGCAAGGTATGTACTCTATACTGAGCTATTGAGTTCCTACCTGAGATGTTAACAATAATCACCTAAAATATAAACTGATAAATAGAACTATTGTCTATGCTTATTGAAGTAAGGATTTAAATAAGTGGTGGCTTGCTATGTATATCTCTACATGTACGTTAGTTAGCCCACAGATTACAAGCCTGTGAGTTTATCCAGTTTTTATTCTCCACAACAACTAGCATCAGGCCTTGTATAGAGTAAATGAACAATGAATATTTATAAATGAGTGAGAGAAATGTAGTATTCATTAATGCTGTGCTTCAGATAATTACTGTTATGCTATTCATACATGGTCATAACAACGGGGAAAACAGCTTTACTTTGATGTTCGAATTTCTTTAAATATTCCATTTGCCAAGCTAAGTAATAGCACTGGAGAAGCAAATTTACCCAGTAGAAATGTCTGAATAGAATGTTAGAAAGACGGCAAAGTGATTCAGCAGCCAGAAGTATAGGACTTTAATAGTATTGATAAGTTCTCAACTCTGTTTAAAAAGATTTACTCTTATCATCTGAGAAGCTCTCTGACACCATGTGAGCCCAGTAAAGGCATTTTCTAGGTTATCTTCATGGAATTCTCCTTTGGTGCCCATTATTGTGACTAATATTGATATGACAGTGGGGAGAATTCAGCAAAAACATTGAATATGTACTCTGACCGTTCATTTTGTATAAAGTCTCACGCAGTCAAGCAGTCAAGTTCAGATTGGATTTTCACCCCAATACATTAATGTTTGGTATGTGTTTTGAGGAGGATGGGCTATGTATGGAAATATATATATTTAAATATATGTAACTATATATGTCATTATCATATGGTAATTATATATATATATATATATATATATATATATAAAATTGGAAAATATGTATATATTTATTTCCCAATTTGTAGTCTGTAAAAACTTGCATGAGTGACAGGGTATTATAAATAATAAAATGATGCATGCCCATGTTGGAAACTTCAAGTGCCTACTTGCGAACAAATTATTATCCTTTCTGTTGTCTCACTTGGCATAATTTTAACATTATGCATTTATGTGTGTTGCCTTACTGATAATTAACTATGATGGAGAAATTTAATGTAGCATAATTTTTTGAAAAATGAAAAAATAAGTCAGTATTTTATGGCACAGGACTTCTCTAGGACGAGACCTAAAATATAATGGGATGGGAGAAGTTCTTTTATTATATTAGAGATTTTCATAGTGCTAGGCTAGTGGTAGTTACAGTTAATTAACACTTTCACTAATGATCTGTAAGGAACACCAATAAACAATACTTTAATTAAGTTCATGAGTAATAAATTAATATATGCAGAAAATACCAATGAAGACAGGAAAATAATTCAAATAGACCAGAGAATTTAGAAGAAACAGGAATGTGACAGGAATTTCATTAGCCACATGTAATCCCCTACTCCAGCAAATAAAAGGCAGTATTCACTGCATTCTTGGGATATAGAAAATAAGTAAACAAAACAAATTGTCAACAATATAATGACTACAGGAAGCAACAGCTTTTGTTTGTGAAGGGGTTCTGAGTATATTTCTGCATTTAAGTATTTTAGCTTTGTGGATCTTTGAGACAAAACAATTACATCATCTGAATGGCAGGGCTTGTAAGGAAGCTAACATTTACTAAATGCAACTACAAGGCAGTTACTGTATTTAGATTCTTTAAGTACATTGTTTCCTTGAGCTTGTCACATTTTATAGAATCAAACACATTATGAAAATTTCGAAGATCTCATGTTTAAGGGGCAATTTTTACATTTAAGAATGGTCCCATGCCTGTGTAGTTCAGTTGGTTTAAGCATGGGACTCTTGGTTTTAGCTCAGGTCATGATCTCCTGGTGGATCGAGCCCTGCATCGAGCTCTGTGCTCAGTGCGGAGTTGACTTCAGATTCTCTCTTAGCCCTCTGTCTCCCACTCACTTTGTCTCTCTCTCATTGAATAAATAACATATTTTTTTAAAAATGGCACAAAAGTCCATTTGAATAATCAGGCCACCAGGAAGCTAGGATAATAGGGGGTTTTTTGTTTGTTTTGTTTTGTTTTTAGATATCTATTGAGTTCCGTACCCATAATGAACCCCAGCTGAGTTAAGAAGACCGATAACTCCACTTGTGTCTTCCTCTTCCATCAACCCTCCTGAATTTTGGAGCTATCCCTACCCCTCCTATTCTTGTACTACTCCTCAGCTTGAATGCTTCTTGTCAGAGGACTTGAATCTAATCCATGCTATTGCCCCAATTAGGAAATATTTGTAGAATGACTATAGCTTGTTGAACAATTTAATTGCAAATATATGGATTTAGGGCCATGTTTCTCTATTAGCATTACTCATTGTAACTCCTTGAAAAGAAGAGGGTTTTTTGCTTTTTGGTTTTTCTAGGGCTTTTTTAGGAATTATATTCAATTTCTCCCCCTTCCCTTTTTGTTATTGCAGTATAATTGACATACGATGTTACATTAGTTTTTGGTTTTGACAATTCTTTATATTACTCATTGCTCACCACCCATAAGTGTAGTATGAACTATATTCCCTATGCTGTACTTTTTAATCTTTGTGACTTTTTTATCTTATAATTAGAAGTTTGTACTTCTTAATCCCTATTATCTATTTTGCCAAACCACACACCAACCTACCCTGTTGTATTCGGTTTGTTTTTGGTATTTAAGAGTTTGTTTTTCTTTTGTTTGCTTGTTCATTTGTTTTTAAGATTCCACATATAAGTGAGATCATATGGTATTTGTCATTCTCATTTTACTTAAAACGCTCTATGTCCATCTGCGCTGTTACAAATGGCAAGATCCCCTTCTCTTTTATGGCTGAGTAATATTCCATTATTTATGTGTATAAGTATACCACATCTCTTTCATCCATTCATATATTAATGAATATTTGGTTACCTCCATAGCTTGGCTATTGTAAGTAATGCTGCAGTAGACATGGGGTACATGTATTTATTTTCAAATTAGTGTTATCATGGGTGGGGAGGAAATATACAGTATTGGAATTACTGGATTATATGATATTTCTATTTTTAATTTTAAATGAATTTCCATAATGTTTTTTACAGTGGTGCACTAATTTACATTACCACCAACAGTGCATAAGGACTCCCTTTTCTCCACATCCATGCCAGCCCTTGTTATTTTTTGTGTTTTATTTTGTTTTGTTTTGTTTTTTTGATGCTAGTCATTCTGCGAGGTGTAAGGTAGCATTTCATTGTGGGTTTAATTTCAGTTTCCCTGATGATGAGTGATGTTGAGCATCTTTTCATATTTCAGTTGGCTATCTGTTTGTGTTCTTTGGAATGTCTATTTAGGTTCACTGCACATTTTTTTAATTTTACTTTAGCTTTTATTTCCCTTGCCTTAGGAGACATATCTAGAAAGAAGTTGTTACAGCTGATGTCAGAGAGGTTACTGCCTGTGTTCTCCTAAGATTTTGGTGGTTCTAAAGGAAACAGTGAATATTCATTGAAACAAACAATATTGTTTCCTTTAGAATGGAATGTTCTGAATGTATCTGTTAAATTCATCTGGATATTGTTTGCTTTAGAATGGAATGTTTTGAATGTATCTGTTATGTTCATCTGGCCCAGTGTGTCATTCAAAGCCATTGTTTCCTTGTTGATTTTCTCTTTAGATCATCTGTCCTTTGCTGTAAGAGGAATGTTAAAGTCCCCTAGTGTTATTGTACTATTATCAGTTAGTTCCTTTATATTTGTTATTGTTTTATATATTTGGGCGCTCCTAGGTTAGGGCATAAATATTTACAGTTGTTAGATCTTCTTGTTGGATTGTGCCCTTTATTTTGATATAGGGCCTTTCTTCATCTGTTGTTACAATCTTTGTTTTCAAGTCTAGTTGTCCAATAGAAGTATTGCTACTCTGTCTTTCTTTTGACATCCATTTGCATGATAAATGTTACTCCTCACTTTCAACCTGTAGGTGTCTTTAAGTCTAAAAGAGCCTCTTGTAGGCAGCATAGAGATGGCTCTTGTTTTTTTGTTGTTGTGTTATTTTCTTTTGTTCTGTTTTTATCCTGTTACCCTGTGTGTTTTGAATGGAGCATTTAGTCCATTTACATTCATAGTAATTACTGATAGATATGTATCTACTGCTATTTTATTACTTGTTTTTTCATTATTTCTAGAAGTTTTCTCTGAAAGTTTCTTATGTTTGTCACTTGTGGTCCTCCTTTGCACTCAGAGAGTCCCTTTTAATATTTTTTGCAGTGCTGGTTTAGTGGCCATGAACTCCTTTAGTTTTTATTTGTCTGAGAAGCTCTTTGTCTCTTCTACTCTGAATGATAGGCTTGTTGGATAGAGTATTGTTGGCTACAGATTTTTTGCATTTAGCACTTAGAATATATCATGGCACTTTCTTCTGGCTTGCCATGTTTCTGTTAAGAAAACTCTAGCTAACCTTATGGGCCTTCTCTTGTAAGTCAAGGACTTCTCTTGCTGGTTTTAAGATTTTTTGTTTTTCTTTATCATTATATTTTGCAGGACTTCTCTTGCTGGTTTTAAGATTTTTTTGTTTTTCTTTATCATTATATTTTGCAAATTTCACTACAATATATCTTATCATTGGCCTGGTTTTATTGATTTTGATGGGAGTTCTCTGTGCCTCCTGGATCTGGATGTCTGTTTCCTTTTTCAAATTAGGCAAGTTTTCAGCTAGTATTTCCTCAAAGAAATTTTCTACCCCCTTTTGTCTCTCTTCTGGGACTTCTGTGATATCAGTGTTACTACATTTGATGGGCTCACTGAGTTCCCTAAGTCTATTCTCATGTTGCATAATTGTTCTTTCTCTCTCTTTTTTTTTCTACTCTTATTTTCCATTAGTCTTCTATATCACTAAATTGTTATTCTGCTTCCAGTCTGCTCTTCATTGCACCAACTATGTTTCTGATCTCAGTTATTGCATTCTTCCTCTCTGACTGATTCTTTTTAAACTTTTTCATCTCTATGGTATGGGTCTCACTGATGTCTTCTCTTCTTTTCTAAAGCCCAGTGAGCATGCTTATGATTGTTGCTTTAAATTCTCCATCAGGTATGTTACGCTTATCTGTTTTCCTTAGGTCTCTGGGTGTGGTCTTATCTTGTCCTCTCATTTGGGATAAATTCCTCCATCTTGGCATTTTGTCTAAATCTCTGCCTTCTGCTGTGTGTTAAAAAAGCCACTTATGTCTCCTGCTCCTAAATGTACTGGCCCTATGAAGTCATGTAGTGCCCAGGGCCCAGTGCTTCAGGGAGTGTCTCTGGTGTGTGCTGCATGAGCTCTGCTATTATGTTTTGGTTGTTCTATCCTTTGGGCCAGTATTCTTTAGAGGATCTCCTTATTTGGGTAGTGTTTGGCCCCAGGCCTGAATATGGCAAGTTTTAATTGGGTGTACTCTGTTCTGCTTGTGAAATGAGACCCAACACCACTTCAGCCAGAACTGAGTGAGACTCAGCAGAATTCTTTCTTGGGGAAACATGTTGCAGGCAGGGGTTTGTGCTAGTCTTCTGGGGGAGGGGCCTGCCTCACTGGGACTGAGGCAGGCTTGACTGAGAAGGACAGTCCCACCACAGCACAGGTGGTGGGGCTTGGTGTAAGGAAATTAGGCAGCCAGTGCCAACACTATGCTGCTGCTTGCAGATGACCCTATATTTATGGAGGGTCAGGGGAGGGAAGTGGTGTCAGCCAGCTCCTTTGTTTCTGGAAACAAAGAGCTGCATCTCAGGAAAACATTGTGAGAAGAGTGAATAATCTGCCCTCTATGGGCCCCAGGCATTCTTTACCTCACTGTTTCCTCACTGTCCACCCCAGTATTGTTTGCCTGCCTTTTCTCCAGGAACAGGGCAGTGGTCTTTGGGCCCTATCTCAGCCAAGCCCACTGACCTTTAAAACTCCAGACTTTAAGCCTTACTGGTTGCAAGAACTCAGGAGATTAAGCCCCTGTTATTTTCCAGGCCAGTGGCTTTGGGAACTGTTCTCCTTGTAAATTCCCCTGTGTGCTCCTTTCTCTCTCTCCTTCCCCTCCACAGCACCTATAATCCTTTTCTCCCCTAAACATTGTCTCTGTACTTCCTAACTTATTCAATGTGGCATCTTCTTCCCTTTGGTTGTGGAGTTTGTTCTGTCAGTCTTCAGGTTGATTTCTGGGTTATTTAACATGATTTGATAGTTATCTAGTTGTATTAATGGGATGAGACAAGCCTAGGGTCCTCCTACTCTGCCACCACCTTCCTTTGTCCAAGGAGGATTTTTTTGTTTGTTTGTTTGTTTTGTTTTTCCAAGGAGGGTTTTTTTAACTATTTTTTTTAACTGATAGACTATAGTTTATAGTGGTTTTAGTTTTACAAAAAACTAAGCAGATAACAGAGAGTTTCCATATATCCTTTCTACCTCACTGTTTCCCCTATAATTAATCTCTTACATCAGTGTGGTATTTCAGTTGCAATTGATGAATAAATATTGATATATTATTATTAAGTAAAGTCTATAGTTCTATATTAGAGTTCACTTGTGGTGGTGTACAGTTTGTGGGTTCTGACACATGTATAGACATGTATTTAACATTATAATATACAGAATTCACTGTCCTAATCATCACCTGTACTCCTCCTATTCATCCCTCCTTTCCTCCCCCAGAACTTCTGGCAACTGACCTTTTTACTGTCTCCATAGTTTTGTCTTTTCTGTAATGTCATATAGTTAGAATCATATAGTTTGTAGCCTTTTCAAGTTGGTTTCTTTTACTAGGTAATACGCATTTAAGTTTCCTCAATGTCTTTCAAGGCTTGATGGCTCATTTCTTTTTATTGCTGAACAATATTTTGTTGTCTAGATGCCTAAAATTAGCTGGGTGTTTTGAAAATAGTTCCAAGGTTTGTCTTTATTTAGTTTGCCCCTGGCATAAGTCACAGTATTTCAGTGTGGCATAATATATGGTCACAACTGTAGTATCATAGTCATTGAGATTAGGATGGAATGCACAGCACTGGTTTACTGGATAAAACAACACATGAGAGGGGCACCTGGGTGGCTCAGTGGGTTAAGCCTCTGCCTTCGGCTCAGGTCATGATCTCAGGGTCCTGGGATCGAGCCCCGCATCGGGCTCTCTGCTTAGCAGGGAGCCTGCTTCCTCCTCTCTCTCTCTCTGCCTGCCTCTCTGCCTACTTGTGATCTCTGTCAAATGAATAAATAAAGTCTTTAAAAAAAAAAAAAAAAAAAAAACAACACATGAGAAGAAGAATGTAAGTCATGCATTCAGGTATCTGAATTTCATATCTGTGTACGACAGTCTACCAAATGCCTTAAATGAAGTAGTTCCCCTCTCTGTTCTTTGGTTTCTTGATCTGGAAGACAGGAGAGTTACAAGATGAACTTTAAAGTTCTTCTGAAAGTTCTTCTGAAAGTTGATTATCTGGTTTCATCCTCTTTGAAGGTAAGAAAAGAAGGCACAAGGAAATGATTCTGAATGAATAATATAGCAAGCTACTGGCACTGCTTTGACTAAATATATTTGGTCTGGCTTTTTCTTTTCTTTTTTTACTGTGTGCTTACTGATTTTTTCATGTAAGAACCTGTCTTTCTTTTTTAAGTGCTACCAACGATATAATGTAAATTGATGGAAAAATAAGAAATAGAGATTGATAGGAACTGAATCTTTGTTTGACCTTTGATTGTATTGAAATGTTCATCTAGACTTTTTCTAAAACATGTAATTATATAATGTTCTAGAGGTGACTAATTTTTATAAAAGTTTTAACATTGGTGGGGTAGTTCCCCCTTATCATGTCAGATTTTAAAAAGGTAGTGGATATTTATGGCAATAATAGCATTGTAGAATGTAACTTTTAAAAATAAGTGGAAGAATATGCTTCCTGAAGTGTCTCTTCACTCTTCCCAGTCAGGCTATGACACTCTAAATGATTAGTCACTCATGTCCAAATTAGTAGTAAGAAGACACATAAATGAGGTCACTTTCTGCTGACTTGGTTACAATTAAAGTTAGTACTAAAATTGCCCATTTTTTGCATCATAAATATATTGAGAGAGATGTAGACATAGATATACAGCAAAGGATTCCTTTTCCCTCCTTCCTTTTCTGAGTGTAAAATGCTGACGTTTACTTTATCTGCAATCATCACAAGTAGTCTTAGTCTTAGACCTTTTTAGTGTTTAGCCTTTTAGATCTGAGAGATAAATAGGTCTATACCAAATTAGAATTGGATTACAATAGCTGTAATTAAAGACTAGAATGAAGATATTTTTAATAGCAGATTGACTAAATCTGAAGTTTAAGTGAATATTTTTACTAATCAGTCAGGGTTTAAATGATTGTGTAATATGATAGTCAATGAAATTTGTTTTGTTTTGTTTTAATGAAATCTTGACTACTAAAACTGTTGTCTTTGGGTTGGCTAAAAAAGGGGCAGTGCACTAGATATTGCATCTCTTCTCATCCTTGCAATCATAGAATTTTGATTTAATTAACAGCAAAAGTGTGCATATACAATGGGGGATAGAATGTGGATTTTGCTTCTTTAATAATTTGACGGGCAGATTGCAGTAAACAAGGCTTTTGGAAGCCTGTTCGGGTCCCAGAGATCTTATAAATATGCAGTGTACCTCTGTGTGTTTCCCCCGGGTCCCTGAGGTTGATATTTTTGTATAGCTTTCAGTTATCACTAATTTAAACTGAGTAATGACCAATTTATAGGTGTACTTTCAGTAGTTTCAAAAATAAAGGAAGTGAAATGTAAAAGTATGTTTTGACTTTGTATTAAGCTTTTAAATTGAAAGAGTTTCTACTTTCTATATCATGATACATTTTCTTTAAACCCAAATCTGAGAGCTTTATGGCCCCCTTAGGATTGTTTTACATTTAATAGTGCTATTGTGACTCACACAGGACAAACATGCAGATAAAGTATTCCTTATAAAAGTGATATAATTTATGTATAAACACATCATTGGAATAGTATAATCCATCTGGAAAAAGTTGTTCTCTGGAATCTGATTTTAGTAGATTAATACCCTTACTATTTACTATATTTGTAGCTCTTCATGACTGAACAGATCTCTCTGGCCCTTTTGAAATATTTCTTGAAATTTACTGAAATTCATGGATAGATCATTTAAAGCTCCTAATACTTCTAATATATTACCTAGAAGTACAGAATTTTTTTTTTTTTTCTGGAAGACCTACAGGAAGGGTTAAGGTAAAACACAATTCATTGTATATGCATTTGAAACAAAGTTCTTAGATGTCTGTGGAAAAAGTATAATGTAAAGCTCCTTAGCTTGATATCTAAGACTATGGCATGTAAGTGTTGCATTAATATTAAATGTACTAAGCAATAAGTAGCAGGTGTGTGCTTATTGAAGAGGCTGGCCTTTTCTAATGTTAATTCTAGGAAAAGGGAGATTTTTTTTAATTGAAAACCCACATTAGTATGTTGTTTTTAAGAGGAAAAAATAACCCATTGATGGGGAAATGAAATTTTTACTTACTGATTAAGAACTCAGTTGTGTCAGTTGTGAGGTTTAGGGAGTAGGAAAACTAATTTGTCAAATTATGCTCTTGGAGTTCAACAATAAACTAGATGAAGTCTCCTGGACTTACATGTAAAAGAAAGCATCTGTATTTTGTCTTAATATGCCTTTGTCTTCACAGCTGCTACTGAATCACACCCAGAAGTGCTAAACTGTAATTCCTAGTAGCCCCTTTAATGCATTTTTGAAAGAATTCATCCAAATAACAGACCAGTTGAATTTTAAAAAGAACATTGTTTTACTGAATCCATCCGTAGTCATTTCCTTTTATTTTCCTCTTGATAGATGTTCTTTATATTTTTGCTTTTTGACAAGTTTAACCAGAGTCATGCTGTAAGGAAAATGAGGTGAGAAACAATTCTAACATGATAGTAAAAGCTCTCTGAGTTAATTGATACTCATAGTGTTGTTTTTTTCTTATCTTACCAAAATTGTTCTTTTCAGTATTACAGAACAAAAAAAAATCATGACGTGTGTCATGATTTACATAGAAAATTTAATGTACTTACATAATTCATGTCCTATTATATTTCTGGCATTTTTTGCCATTGAGATATTAGAATGTCATAGTATAATTAGATGTCTAGATGTATGTTTACAAATGAAGGGTAATGGTAGGTGACAAATACCTTTCAGATCCAATATGTGTATTGGGTATCCCTAAGTGAGTTATATAATTTGCATGTGGTTATGTAGTCAGTTGATACCCAAATCAGGGATAGCACATGTCTGTGAATATTTACTCATTTATCTACTTATTGATAGAGAAAGCTATGTTTGTTTTGTGTAGGTGATTTCCCTTTTATTTTGCGTTTATTTTTTAACCCTTATCATAAGTGAAACTATTCATGGATGGCCTATCTGATGATGACCATAATGATCATGATGATGGTGATGATCATAATGACAGTGATGGTATCAGGATATCAGAGAGCTGCTATTCTTTAATTCTCAAAACTGAGACTTAAAGTACAAAAATTTGCCCCAACTTGCATAGGTAGCAAGTTCACAGAGCTAGGAATCATACTGACTTCCATCCGAAATGCAAAACCCTTATACTTCCAACAGTGATTAATGAATCCTTTAAAGGGAAGACTGTTTCCTAGACATGAATGTCTTAAAAGCTTATTCCCATCTCTGTATATTTATAATCAAATGAAGACCTTGTCTACTTGGCCATTTTTAATATTTCCTTGTACTCATGGGATAATATTTAAACTAACTGATATGAGCACTGGCCAATTAGAATGGATAAAATCATAGGCTGCAGTAAGATTCAGGAGCCCATACTTTGCCAGGTTTCCTTTTAGTTGCTGGATCATGAGCATATCTGGGGAATCCTGGGATAAGGGGCTAAGGCAGCTAGGATAGCAGTTATTTACCAGATGGCATAAAAGTATTTCATCATTTCAGTAATCAGCATGGCCATTTCAATGTGCAATGGCTGAATATTGTCTGGTCGGCCAAGGTAATTGACAGTGGTGATTGTCACCTTTATAAGTACATCTCTTATTGGGTGTTTCTATATTTAGTACTTAAGCGTGACAGGATTCCTCCCAAGTGAATGAACATGCTCTGAGCCTTTGTGGTAACACAGACTACATGCATCAGTCCCATTCTTCCTCTCATCAGCCCCCAGGAAGTTCTCAAACTGAATATTCTTGAGGTACGGTGTGAGAGAAAGGAAGAGAGACAGAGACAGAGAGGATGCTTGGTGTGCTGTATCTTGTGTATTTTTCTCCTGTCTAGATGGTGAATACACAGAGTGCAAGTGCTGTATCTTACTCTTCACTGTCTCTGTTTCCTAGCAAAGTACTTCTCACAGAGCAGGTCCTCAGTAGTTATTGTCTGAATGTAAGCATTGAACCCCACTAATGAAATACAATTCTGTTGGTAATCAAGAGACATAAGTTAAAGAAATAAACTCTCTAATCTCACCAGAGTCACTAACCTAGCTGTTAGATTACTTCTTTATCTACAAAACAAAGAAAAAAAAGTACAGTGTCCTCATTGCATGAAATGTGAAGTGAGCTGGCAAATGTTCATAATAATCAGATTGGCAGGGAAAGAAAGCTGGAAGCAAACCCAGTTATTTAAATCAGTTATTTCCCTTTCACTTATCTTGTATTTCATGCATCATGGCATGAACCTTTCAAATTTGCTTTTTTACAATAACTTACAAGATTCACTCATGGTTAGGCTGACATTCTATGATTGCTTCAAAGCCTATGTTGCATAATTCTATAATACGACATCAAGATTTCAGTATAAAGACTACAAACTTGGTTATTGCCATAGTCTAATAATTTATAACCTCTATGTTAAATAAGTAAAACCTACAAAAGATGACCAAAATGCTGTTGTGTTCCTCCTGCTACCTCTTTAACATTTCATCCTGTGAAGATTATCTTGCCCTACACCTAGAGGAAAACATGGACAGTCCCAATGGCTTTTAGATCTCTAAAGTCTCTCTAAATTGCAAACACAATCTCAGTCTAGAAATTAGAGTGTTTGTTGATACCATGCTAGTAATATTAGCAATCTAAGCTCACAGATTTAAAGTTGAAAGTACAAACTTTTCTGATTCCCAAGCTAGACTATTGCAATGCTAGAGGGAGGGAAGCAAAGTTATTACCCTGCTTGGAGATTTTCTCCTAATCTCCCTTGGTGTGGGTTAATGTGTTTCCTACAGCTTGCCATCCCTCTTTGTCACTTTCCTCTGAGCTTCCTGCCACATGCATTATAATAAGAATTCTCCATCAGTGTACCCCCTACCCTCTTAAATGTTCCATTTACATACCACTTAAATACAGGCTCCAGATCATCTCTCTCCCACTAGGCTCACTTTTAATCCATGAAAAACACTCATGCAGGTCTTTTTCCAGGAAAACTCTGTGAGTACAGGGATCGAAGCCCAGCTGTCTCTATGCTACTGGCCCAGGCTACTTCTTCTTCAGAAATGAGTCAGTTACTCCTCTTAGTTCCCCCAACTTCAGGGAACATATTCATGCCCAGAATATCCTGATGGAAGCCATCCTGTCTAAGTTGGAGGAGTGGAGCATGTGCATACACATGCACACAAACACATCCCTTTGTCAAGTGTCTCCTCTCATGACAACCGAGTTCTCCAAAGAATCTCCTTATAGATCCTCTCTTCCTCTACTCTACTTACCCTTTTATATTTATGAAGTGAGTGAGAAGAAGCTTTCAACAGAGGCAGTATGAAAGTCCTGAAACTGATTTCAAGAATTCTTTCTGAAAAATTTACATATGAAAGTCTATCTATAGACATTATTCTGTCTAATATTTATCTGGCATTGGCATGTCCTTCAAAATGAGAAGTCCATTTTTTAAATTTTAATTTTGTTAGTTACCATACAGTACAATATGGTTTCTAGAATAGATTCAGTGATTCATCACTTACATTCAACACCCAGTACTCATCCCAACAAGTGCCCTCTTTAATACCCATCACCCATCTAGCCCATCCCATGCCCACCTACCTCCATCAACCTTCAGTTTATTCTCTATCATTAAGAGTCAGTTATGGGTTGTTGACCTCTCTCCTTTTTTTCATTTCCTCCTTCCCATATGTTCATGTTTTCTTTCTTAAATTCCATATCTGAGTGAGATCATATGGTATTTGTCTTTCACTGACTATTTCATTTGGCGTAATACACTTTAGCTCCATCCACATTGTTGCAAATGGCAAGATTTCATTCTTATTAATGACTGAGTAATATTCCATTGTATATTATTTATCCCACATATTCTTGATCCATTCATCAATTGATGGACCTTTGGGCTTTCTCCATAGTTTGGCTATTATTGATAATGCTGCTATAAACATCAGGGTGCATGTATCCCTTTGAATCTGCATTTTTTGTATCCTTTGGGTAGTAAATACCTAGTAGTACAATTGCTGGATCATAGGGTCGATCTATTTTTTTACTTTATGAGGAACCTCCAAATTGTTCTCCAGAGTGGCTACACCAATTTGCATTCCTACCAACAGTTGGGAATGTTGTTTCTTGTGTTGTTTCTTGTGTTGTTAATTTTAGCCACTCTGGCAAGTGTGAGGTGGTATCTCATCTTAGTTTTGATTTGTATTTCCTTGATGATGAGTGATGTTGGACATCTTTTCATGTGTCTGTTGGCCATCTGGATGTCGTCTTTGCAAAAGTGTCTGCTTATGTCTTCTGCCCGTTTCTTAACTGTATTATTTTGGGGGGGGGTATTGAGTTTGGTAAGTTCTTCATAGATTTTGGATACTAACCGTTTATCAGATAAGCCATTTGCAAATACCTTCTCCCATTCTGTAGGCTGCCTTTTAGTTTTGTTGATTGTTGGCTCATGATGCCTCCAGTTTTGTTTTTCTTTTTCAGAATTGCTTTGGCTATTAAGGGTCTTTTGTGGTTCCGTACAAATTTCAGGATTGTTTGTTCTAGCTCTGTGAAAAATGCTGCTGGTATTTTGATAGGGATTTCATTAAATGTGTAGATTGCTTTGGGTAGTGTAGACATTTTAACAGTGTTTGTTCTTCCAGTCCATGAGCATGGAATGTTTTTTCCATTTCTTTGTGTCCTCTTCAATTTCTTTCATAAGTGTTCCATTGTTTTCAGAGTACAGATCTTTTACATTCTTAGTTAGGTTTATTCCTAGGTGTCTAATGTTTTTGGTTCAGTTGCAAATGGGATCAATTCCTTGATTTCTTTTTCTGCTGCTTTGTTATTTGTGTATAGAAATGGAACAGATTTCTGTACATTGATTTTATATCCTGCAACTTTGCTAAGTTCATATATTAGTTCTAGCCATTTTTGGTGGAGTCTTTTGGGTTTTCTACATAAAGTATCATGTTTTCTGCAAATAGTGAAAGTTTGACTTCTTCCTTGCCAATTTGGGTGCTCTTTCTTTATTTTTTTTGCCTAATTGCTGAGGGTAAGACTTCCATTACTATGTTAAATAGTAATGGTGAGAGTAGACATCCTTGTCTTGTTCCTGACTATAGAGGAAAGGCTCCCCATTTTTCCTGTGGATGTTTTGTATATGGCGTTTATGATGTTGAGATATATTCCATCTATTATCTATCCCTATTTTGTTGAGGGTTTTTATCAAGAAAGTACAGTGTATTTTGTCAGATACTTTTTCTGCATCTATTGAGAGGATCATACGGTTCTTATCCTTTCTTTTATTGATGTAGTGTGTCATGTTGATTGATTTGTGAATGTTGAACCACCCCTTCGGTCCAGGAATAAACTCCATTTGATGGTGGCAAATAATTCTTATAAAATACTGTTAAATTTGATTTGCTAGTATTTTATTGAGAATTTTTGCATCCATGTTCATCAGGGATATTGGCCTGTAATTCTCATTTTTAGTGGAGTCTTTGTCTGATTTGGGGATCAAAGTAATGCTGGCTTCGTAGAATGAGCTTGGAAGTTTTCCTTCTGTTTCTTTCTTTCAGAGCTATTTGAGAGAGAAGAGTCCATTTTTAGTATTTGATTACACATTAGGTGTTTTTGTTTGTTTTTACACCTGGAATGCTTCATATGTCAGTAGTCCATATAAGATTGTGAAAGGCATTTCCGTACTTGGTGGTGTATTTACTTTCATTGCCCACCACAAATTATTACCATAATCAGAGTATAGATGGCACCGTATTTAGAGTTCAGAACTAAGCTCTCCTCTTTTGAAGCTGATATCTGACCTCTGTAGAGGGGTTTTAAAGAGTTAATTTTACCTTCAGAAAGATTAATATCTTTTTGTCTGTGGAGAGGAAAACTTTTTAAAAGCAGATCTAAATTTTCTGCTTGGCTGGGAGAGTCTAGTTATGGGAATTTAGATGGTGGGTTTGGAATATTCACTGTGCAGAATAGGAAGAAATACTACATACAAATCAAGAGGGTCCATAGATGTTGCTGAGCGCTTGGCTGAGGTTGGAGATTATGAATTTGTATTGTTGCTAATTTGTAGTTGTGTGATTTTCTTCAGGATCATGCAGTCACCAGAGTATATTAGCAGAGGTGGCACTTGGGAGCATTGGTCCAGAGTTGGAGCTTCACTTAGCAGATGAGAAAACAGAAAGAGAAAGAAATTGGCCAGGCTAGTGATTATTATTTTAAGTGGTAAGCCATGGTTAGTGAAGGAAGGGAGGTCAGGAATCAACTAATAGATGGCTTAAAAGGATTTCTGCAAGTGAAAAGCAGGTGTGCTGAAAATGACAGGGCTTAAAGACTGTGATCATGATCACAAAATGAAACATTGTACTTGGAGATTTCAAAAGCAGTAAGTTAGATGATATATATGAAGTTAATAGTTAAAATTCTATTAAAGAGGGTAGTCGTGATGAGCACTTGGTGTTGTATGTAAGTGATCAATCACTGATTTCTACTCCAGAAACCAATATTGCACTGTATCTTAACTAACAAAATTTAAATAAGAAATAAAATAAAATTCCATGTGACTTTGAAGAATGGATGTCGTGGATAGAGTATGCAAGGTTGGAAGACCTGGAGACTATCATAGAGGGGGATTTTTAAGATTTCAAGGTAGAATAAGCAATTATTTTTCATCCAGGTGATGACAGAGTACTAATGTGTGGCAGTGAAAAGATAGTGTTATGCCCCAATAATGGGTCCGTGATTAAAGGAGCGAGACTGATATAAAGCGAAGGTCAAACAAAGCTTTATTTCTCACGCCAAGCATCAAGAATCTAACCAAACGTTCGAGGATGCACCTCTTACAAGAGAGGGCAACCCTTCTCTGTTTCACAGACCAGCTTTTAAGGGCAAAGGCCATGTGGTCTGGCCTGGCCACACACAGGTGACCAATGAGATTGTAACACACACAGGAAACTCCACAGTGATGCTAGGTGACCAATTGAATTGCAATTTACCCTAGTAGACATTAGAACCAGCCTATTACACCTTGATTAGGATTGGCACCAAAAAGGCTCCCAAAGGGCGGGGGTGGGGTGGGGGGGCATACTCTTGGTATCTAGGGAGACAGTATGCAACCCCCCACTGATCGGATGTCTCTACCTGGCCTGACCCACCCTTGTATCTGGGCTTTGTTACCTGGAGCTGGTTTCCAGGACTTGTTTTTAAGTGACTCCCCTGGGGGAAGGGAAGCAGGGACAGTTTAAGGGTTAAACAACAAGGTTTTTGTTTAACCTCGATGAAAGCCTCTTGCTAAAATATAAAAATATAAAATAGGTCCTTACAATAGCTACTGAAATCACACACAGTGATTTTAGGTAGGATTTGCTGTGGAGAATGAGTCTTTTGGCCAGATGCCATTGATCTCAATAACAAAGCATGGTTGAATTTTCCATAGATTGTATTATGGAATGATAGTGGGGTGGTGTTATAGTTGAACAGCATGACTAGAAAAAATAAGAATGAGAGTAGGGGTAACAGAATGAAAACTATATTAGAAAAAGTAAATGAATTCATTTATTGTCTATAATACATTTATCACATTTCTAATCTTTACCCTAACCCATCAAGATATATATTATTTTAACTTGTTTATTATGGAAAATATTAAGCATACACAAAATTAGAAAAAGTAGCATGATGTGCCCTTGTGGACCTGTCATTCAGCATTAACCACAATTAACGTTTTACCAGTTAATCCCTTTTTCAGATGAAAAAAGCTGAGATCACAGTTTAAGCACTTTGACCAAGGTTCTGTAGCTACTATGTAAGTGAGTAAGTCAGAACTCAAACCCAGATCTACCTGTCTCCAAAGCCTATGTTCTTTCCATTACACCATGCACCCATAAATCATTATTTTCTCTTTTTAAGAACCTCTTTCTTGGGGGCACCTGGGTGGCTCATTCAGTTAAATGCCTAACTCTTGATTTCATCACGGGTCATGATCTCAGAGTCCTGGGATTGAGGCCCATGTCACAGGGAGCCTGCTTGAGACTCTCTTTACCCCTGTAACCCTCCCCATGCTCATTATTACTCTCTCTCAAATAAAAAAATCTTTTTTAAAAAAAGAATATATTTCTCTCTAGGAGAACTTAACTGTAACATTAGAAAGCCTACCAGTTAAAGCTGGTTAATTTCTTCTTCTATCCTTGATTACTTAGCACACCTGTGTACTTAATGTATCATTTGCTCCATTTCAATTGTGAGCAGTATTCCCTCTTATAAGAACTTTATCCTATCATCATCTTGGCTAATATTTGTTGTTTTTTTTTAATTGAGGAATTATTCCCAGATATTTTCTGAACATACCAATTTTTTGGTCTTAGGTACTGCAGGCCTCATGGTCATTTTGCAGGTTAACATATTGCTTATTGTTTGAGTGAATCATGGACTCTATCTGCCAAATACAAGATTGTTGAGGGAAAAATATTCAGCAAGGATGTAGAAATTGTGCTAAGTTGGTGTTAAAAATAAAATGTCCATAATCATGTAATATTTGTCTATAATCTTCTCAGGTGTTCAAATGGTAGTTTCACACTACTCACCTTTTAACATGTATGGGCATTGTTTAATCCATTCAGAACTCAGAAATAGTCAAGGTGAATCCAAAATACTGCACTGTGCTGTAATGTATCTAATCTTTTCAGTTTGATTTACTTTAAACTGTGGCCTGTTTATCTTCATTTACATTGTCTATTTAATAGGCTTCTCCTTCAGTCCTGCTCTGGTAATTAGTTGGGTTATTTATACCTCAACACCTTGAGCTGCTACATCTCATTTAACTAACTGCTCTTTAAAGTTTTGTAATTCAGTGGTTCTTAGCCCTGGGTATACATTAGAATCACCTGGGGGAACTTAAAAAAAAAATACTGATGCTTGTGCACCATCCCAGAACCAATTATATCAAAAGCTCTGAGAGCTGTCATTTTGAGATGGTAATTCTGTCTTTTGACCAGTGCCACTCAAAACACTATACTCAGTGTGATGTTGAAGGAGTAAAAGCAGCAACAGTCCACTTTTTTACCTTATCCTTTCCACTTCTGTTCTTCTTCATTTTGCAGGGTTTTTTTTTTTTAATTTTTCATTTATTTATTTTTTTTAAAGATTTTATTTATTTATTGACAGACAGAGATCACAAGGAGGCAGAGAGGCAGGAAGAGAGAGAGGAGGAAGCAGGCTCCCTGCTGAGCAGAGATCCTGATGTGGGGCTCAATCCCAGGACCCTGGGATCATGACCTGAGCTGAAGGCAGAGGCTTTAACCCACTGAGCCACCCAGGCGCCCCTGCAGGTTTTTTTTTAATAAGATACCATCATACTCATGGATTTATCAGAGCTTAGTATTTCTCCACCTGTCTTAAATGCCTTTGCAAATTGGAACAGTATTCTGGAAGTAAGACCGTATTTGAAGATTTTACAGGAGATCTACTTGCTTTGCACACTTTTTATTGTAATAAAAAGGGGGAAAGGCAAGAAGACTCTGTGAGCAGAGACAAAAGAGATTGAAAGAGCATGGGATATTTTGGTAGCTAACAGCTGTTTAGAATGAACCCTAGAATAGCTGAAGAGGTAAATATAAGCTATATTCTGAAGGACTTTGAATCTTATTTCTAGGGGTTTGATCAGGATCAGCTACGTAATTTGTCCAACAAGTGCAAAATGACAAGCTGGGGCCCCTCTTCATAAATCATTAAGAATTTTAGGACTGTAACTTTGGAGAACAGTGTGGAGATTCCTCAAGAAATTAAAAATAGAGCTTCCCTATGACCCTGCAATTGCACTACTGGGTATTTACCCCAAAGATACAGATGTAGTGAAAAGAAGGGCCATCTGTACCCCAATGTTTATAGCAGCAATGGCCACAGTCGCCAAACTGTGGAAAGAACCAAGATGCCCTTCAACGGACGAATGGATAAGGAAGATGTGGTCCATATACACTATGGAGTATTATGCCTCCATCAGAAAGGATGAATCCCCAACTTTTGTAGCAACATGGACGGGACTGGAAGAGATTATGCTGAGTGAAATAAGTCAAGCAGAGAGAGTCAATTATCATATGGTTTCACTTATTTGTGGAGCATAAGAAATAACATGGAGGACATGGGGAGATGGAGAGGAGAAGGGAATTCAGGGAAATTGGAAGGGGAGGTAAACCATGAGAGACTATGGACTCTGAAAAACAACCTGAGTGTCTTGAAGGGGCGGGGGGGTGGGAGGTTGGGGGAGCCAGGTAGTGGGTATTAAGGAGGGCACGTATTGCATGGAGCACTGAATACTGTTACGCTGAAAAGAAATTAAAAAAAAAAAAAAAAAGGAATTTCAGGACTGCAGCAGACAATCATTACACCAAGCACAAAGCCCTTCTAAATATGGGCCCCTTTGTGACTGCAGAGATCTCATACCCACAAAATTGGCCCTGTGTTTAATTATATATTGAAGTTAATGGGTGATTGGAAAGATTTAGGCAAGGCAATCACTTATGGTTCATTATAAAAATTGTTCTGACTGCTGCGTGGAAAACTTGAATTGTTGGGCTGAGAGACAAAGTACTACCAGTGGCTTTTTATGGTGTGTCTATCTCCATATTTTTTCCAAGATTTTTAACTCTTACGGTGGCAGTAGTAGTGATGATAATAGTAATAACTTCTGTTAGGATAGCACTTAGACATTCTCATATACAGTATTGTTGTTTAATCCTTCAATATCTGGTCATGAGGCAAGGATATGTTGTTATCCTTGGTTTATAGATAAGGAGTTAAATGACTTGCCAAAAATTACATGACTAGTGATTGATGTATATAAGATTGTAGTCAACCCTTATAACCTATACACTACTGATATTTCTCTACTAATACTGTTAGTTTTCTTATTAATAGCTGTTTACAGAAGCATTCTTTAAAACATCTATTTTTACACTATTTTGGTGGATTTTACTAAACTATTGTTAAAGTGATTATCGACTATGTCTTCTAAGCCCCTTATAGAAAGATCTGCAAGATGGATTTTTTTAGCTTAATGCCAGGGAGATTTTTTTTAATAGAAAAACCTCTATTTCTTTTAGTCAGACATTAAAAAGTGTTACATGCACCACTCTTTAGCCTGGCTGCCAGTGAATTTATATTCATACTCAACACCCAGTTTTCAAAATTAGCTCGTCTAATTCCTGTTCCCTCTAGATGGTGTCTACTGTTTTTATCCTTGACAATGCTATTTTTGAATATATTTACATTTCTTACATTAAATTTTATAAGTTACTTCAAATATGTTTGGAAGTAGTCAGGATGTAAATCCTTACTTAATAAACTAAATGATAACCATTTGAAAATTTATTCAAAAGATTGAAGAAGCACAAAGAAGTGTTTAAGTGGCTGAGCAGTAGTATAGCAGATTTATCCATTCAAGCTTGTTAAAGTAGAAAGTAGCTGACAAGTTCGATAAGCGTTTCATAATTAAATGAAAGAGAAGATTGAGTGATCACAGAAGAATTAAAAAGCATGTGTGAACATACAAATGACTTGGGCCAACAAATCTCCTTTTAGAGATTATATAATGTCCCAATGAATTCCAGTACTTGTGTGTCCAACCCAGCTTTTCTCAATTTTTTAGTCTCTCATGCTTAGTCCTCATATTTTTATTTTTATTCTGTCTTTTGTTGACGTCTTTATTGTTACTATTTTGCAGCTATCACAGTTAGAGATTTAGCTCCTTGAAGATCTAGTCTTTCATACTAGATACAACAGCTAAATTTTGGAAATGTATGTTTTGTAAATACTTTATTATTTTTACAGAATTACTATGTTTAGGTTGTTTTAGGTGTTTCTTTGTTGTAATTTAAGCAACTGCACTTAATTATACTTCAGGGAAAAGCAACATTCTTTTTTTTTAAAGAATTTATTTATTTATGTGAAAGAGCAAGAGAGGGTCTGTGCTTGAGAGCATGAGTAGGGTGGAGGGGTAGAGGGAGAAGCAGACTCCCTGCTGAGCAGGACCCTCGGATCAGTGACCTGAGCCGAAGGCAGACCCTCAACCAACTGAGCCACCCAGGTATCTTCAACATTATTTTAATAGTCTCAGTTTCACATTTGCTTGTGTGTTTTTTTTTAATTTGTTCCTAACTTGTACACAAGTAGTGATAGTAGCTCAGAATGGCTACTGTAAGGGATAATACTTGAATTTGAAAAGCTACCTTATGCCTTTTATGATAATAGTGTATTTAAACTATCTCACATAAAATTTTAGCATCTGAGACCATGTGGAATACAAGCTTGTGGGTACAGAGGAGATACTATAGAAACAGCTTGAAAGAAGCTATGTAGCAGACTTTATTGGCTATATGTAATATATAGTCTACCAGTCACCCCTATACCTGATTGGATTCCCCTCCTTCTTATCCTGGGTATGTTTACAGTTTATTTTGTCACATACTAGTCCTTGCTGTCTTTTTTTTTTTAAGATTTTATTTATTTATTTGACAGATAGAGATCACAAGTAGGCAGAGAGGCAGGCAGAGAGAGAGGAGGAAGCAGGCTCCCTGCTGAGCAGAGAGCCTGATGCGGGGCTCGATCCCAGAACCCTGAGATCATGACCTGAGCCGAAGGCAGAGGCTTAACCCACTGAGCCACCCAGGTGCCCCACTAGTCCTTGCTGTCTACCCTGGACTTCACCTCTCTAGTCACAGACAGCTCTTTCACCCATAGAGTATCTGATGCTGACCTGTCCTACTCCAGTTTTGTTTTTGTTTTTTTTTCTTTCAATACCCGGAGCCAGGCTTTCTTTATATCCAAGCAATATTTTTATTAAGATTATATCTTTGGGGCACGTGGGTGGTTCAGTCAGTTAAGTGTCTGACTCTTAATTTCAACTCAGCTCATGATTTCAGGGTGTTGAGATCGAGCCCCATGTTGGGCTCCATGCTCAGCACAGAGTATGCTTGACATTCTCTCTCTCCCTAACTCTCTGACCCTTCTCCAGCTTGTGCTCTCTCTCTCCAGCTCTCTCAAATGAGTAAATAGAACCCTAAAAAAAAAAAGACTCTTATCTTTATTTATTAGTACTGGTAAGTAGTTTAGAAATATTCTAGTCCATTGGTCTTATTTTATGGATGGGGAATCTGAGACTCAGAAAGAAGCTGTGATTTATGAATATATTAAATACCATTTTATAATCTTACTGGAATCTGAAGATAGAGATTGTTTCTATAGAGCTTTGTGGAGTATTTTTAAGAAATTATATTTTCTGTTGAGTAATTCATGTTATATTAGTTACAGAAGGCAGACTAGTTTTGTTTTTTGTGTTTTTTTGTTTGTTTTTTTGTTTTGTTTTGTTTTGTTTTTACATAGATCTAAGAATAGAGAGCAACCACAAGAAAAAAATCAGTAGTATTTGGGGTGTCTAGGTGGCTCAGTCTTTAAGCATATAACTCCTGATTTCAGCTCAGGGTTGTGAGATAGAGCCCTGCATCAGTCTTTGTGCTCAGCAGGGAGTCTGCTTGAGGTTCTCTCTCTACCCCACTTGCATGCATGCTCTCAAGAGAGAAAGAGAGAGAGAGAGAGAGAGAGAGAGAGAAAGAAAGAAAGAAAGAAAGAAAATATTTTAATAAATAATATTTAGCATAGCAATTTAGATATATCATACTTTATTAAACCTTGAAACTATTTGTTATATACTATCATCATTGTATTATTTTCTCTAGAAAATATATATGTCATAGAATCAAATTATAAAACTAAAAGTAGTTTTTGTAACTTAGGAAATTTTCAACTAATGTTTATGGAGTCCTACATAACATATCTTATTTACTCTGTTAACATAGTGGATCTTGCCTTTGGATATGAAACACTTCGTCTGCTTTTATCATTTCCCTCTCTTCCCTTTTTTTCCCTTCCATCCCTTGGCAGTCTTATCCAATCCCAGAACTTCAATCAGTCCATCAACATACAGAACTATTAGGATTATATCTTCCTTTTTTGTCACTCTCCCACATACCAGACCTAATCTGATGATTAGCTGCATATTTTTACATAGATATGTATATCCACACCTTCAAACTCAGTATTTTTAATACTAAAGGTATTCATTCCGGCTTAGAACCTATTTCTTTTAATGTTACCACCACTCTTAGTTATATAGTTTCAATTACTAGTAATATTCTTGACTCTTCTCTCTCCCTTAACCTCCCACATCCTTTTAATAATAATAATTTTTGACATATATTTAGCACTTAATGTTTCCAGCTCTTATCCACTGCATTAAATTGCTTCCTAAATTGATGTGTATAATTTCTACTTCTGCGGTAGGTTGTAACCATCTAGTCACCTTATTACCTCAGCACTCTTGCCAGTGCTATTGCAGTAGCAGTCTAACCATTTTCTCTAGATTCTCTCTTTTTCCAGCCCATTTCATTTATCTTGTAATAAATCTTCCCAAAGCATGGCTAGTTGAATTAAACTGTCCCTAGTCCAAAAAAAAAAAAAAAGGGAGTGGCACCAAACACACTAGGTCTTACAGGAATTTTCCTTCTCCACCTTTATTAATCCTGTGCTATAAGCAGACCTAATCACTTGCTGGGGCACCATTCTCTTTATGTATTAATTGATCTATGCTTGAAGTTGTCACATTTATGTTCTTATTTACATAAGATTTTATAATTACCCATTATCCTAGGTACATATATCTCTGGATATAATAGCCATCGTATGTATATATTACTTGTTTTCCCTCCGAGATCTTTAGACTTCTCTCACAGTTCACATGTTATTGATTTATTCTAAAAAAGGTTTCTAATGTGTAATTGTGGTTTTGTAACATAATTTCCCAATATTTATATGAACATGATGGCATTTGAATATGAAAAAGCAGCTTCTTACTGACTGCCATTAGGGCATGTGCTTTGGGATGTCTTAAGAGCATCATTTATATCTTCTCTAGTTTTACCAAAGGCATGAATTTACACTCTGGCTGGGCGCTGTAGTTATAGGTACTGGCTATAGAATTTTTTTTCTTTCAGATACACAAGCAACAAATCGTAAGAGAAAACAGAACTGTAAGATGGTGTATTGGAAATAATTTCTTAATGAGCATATCCAAATTGAGACCTGCATTTAGCACCTAATAGCAAATTCTTGATCCTACAGAGTTGCTTAATTTAAGAGTAAAAAACAATATAATAATAGCTGTAGAGATTGAAAGCAAGGAAGTTGTCCTGACATGCCATCTTCTTTCTTGTGTAATGTAGATTTATATAGAAACGGGATCTAACCACCTGTCAGTAAAAATTTGTCAATTTTCCTGCAGATTTTTATTCATGAAAATAACACTAGTGGCAAACATGAACTAGTGAGTGAAAGTAGCCTACACAATTCCCCAAACTACTCTGCCAGTTTATTTCATTGATTTGTAGTGCACTGATTTTTTTTTCCTGTGTTGTTGAACGAAGACAGAGAACAAGTGAAAATTGCTACAGTTCTAGTGGCTTTGTTAAATGGACAGGTGCCAAAGATTACCGTTGGCTAACTTTCTCCCCCTAACACAAACAATACTACTACTACAATTTTGTTTCTACCTTGCAAAATCTGGGGTGGAATCCAATAGTTTTTATTGTGAAAACTAATGCCTATTTGTTTTCCTTCTGACTTTCGTGACTTCATGAAAATCCTTTAGTTTATATGACATTGTTACCGCCTCCATAATATGTGGATACCAAAATATTGAGATTGATGTAAGAATCAACAAGTTTATCAGTCTTTTGGATAAACAAATATAGAATACATTCGCATAGCCATAGTTGTCTCAGAGGCCAAGAGCAAGTACTAAATCTTACACAAACTTCTTATGATTTTGAGGGCTTAAGGCATGTTCCTTCAATTATAATTAATGTTATATTTCTTGAATCTTCATGTTTGTTACCTTAACTAAATTAATTTTATCCTCATACCCTGATGCTAGGCATTTGGAATTTAGTAAGTAGTTGAAATTTGAATAAACAGTGAATATAATGTAACTGAAAAAAATTGAAACAGCTAAAATAGAAACATGAATTGAACATGATATCTAACACTGTTGATACTACACTGAGTAATAACAAGGAACAGTGAAGAGAGGCTTGTTACGGTTTCCTTATTTTTTTTCAGTGTGGAAGTGAATCTGTTACATGATAAATACACCATAGCTTTTTTAGCTCTAGTTACACTTAAAAGAAAATGAAAATTAGATGATAGGATTTAAGATACCAATCTTGCAGAGCACCTGGGTAGCTCAGTGGGTTGAGCCTCTGCCTTCAGCTCGGGTCATGATCTCAGGGTCCTGGGATTGAGCCCTTCATCGGGCTCTCTGCCCAACAGGGAGTCAGCTTCCTCCTCTCTCTCTGCCTGCCTCTGCCTACTTGTGATCTCTGTCTGTCAAATAAATAAATAAAATCTTAAAAAAAAAAAAAGAAATCAAGCTTGCAAAACTCATTTGGATAAGCTATAAGTTTAGGAATTCATCATTAAGCAACTGAGGACCTAGAATTTGTTATTAAACAATCACAGAAATCATAGGTTTGATGTATGTTATTTTCACATTTGCTGTCAAAGAACTCTCAGTTCTTTTTTCCCCTCTTTCAGGGCTTGTGCTTGCCACACAAACTAGGAAGGATGTTAATTTTGCTAGACTACCTCCCTTGTGCTATTCACCACATTTTTTAGATAGAATAAGAAAGGACCTATAAAGACAGAAAATAACAGGAGCTAGCTGTGAGGATTACATGAGCCAGAGACATAAAGAACCCAGCATAGGTATGGCACATAGTATCCTATAAATAGTAATAATGATAATTATTATTGAGAAGACCTTGAACTAAATTAGGCTGGAGGTCTGGTATTACCATTAGCATTAATGATAATAATGTTAATATTAGTACAACAAATACTGATATATTTTGAGGCAACAAAGGATACACATGAAAATATAATGATGCAGGCTTAAATATGATGAAGCTCCTCAGTAAGGTTTACCATCAACCCATCTGGATAAAGTGTTACTTTTTGAAGAGTGTTGGTGAAAAATACTAGCAGAAAAAGTCAGAAGACCCTGTGTTACTGACTGTATAGCTTGAGGTTTATCTTACAAAGGTGTCGTGATGGAAAAATGCTTTTTAGGGAGATCTAAATCATAGATTCAAATTTTAGGGACTTTAAACATCACTGAGTGTAACTGCACTCATTTTGAGGTACTGCAAGGTTTGGGTGATTTGCCCAAGGTAACACCATTTGTTAGTGGCAAAACAGGGTTTCAAACTTCAGACACCTGAGGTGAAGTTATCAGGCTCTTTCTATTTAAACAATCTGACAACAGTGTTCAAAATGGGTATAATAGGGCATCTGGGTGGCTCAGTGGGTTGAGCCTCTGCCTTCGGCTCCAGTTGTGGTCTTGGGGTCCTGGGATCGAGCCCCTCATTGGGCTCTCTGCTCAGCAGGGAGCCTGCTTCCCCCTCTCTCTCTCTGCCTGCCTCTCTGCCTGCTTGTGATCTCTCTGTCAGGTGAATAAATAAAATCTTAAAAAAAATTTTTTTTAAATGGGTATAATAAAGGGAGTACCAAATGTTACTCTAAAGCAAAATATTTCTGTATTTCAATTAAGGAATGAAGAGTTATACATATACATTGGAGATGTAACTATAGTAACCAAAGTAAATAAACTTAAATTTTTAATTAAGACACTTACCAAAGCTGTATAATAAGTGCTATTTGTAGTTAACTTAGTCCTTATGTCACACATTTAAAATGCATTCAAAATTAAATATCAAGACACAATTGTACTCCAATTAAAAAAGCCATGACAGTTTTCTTTTTGTTCAGGTATTTTTGTTGAGACTTGTTTATTGCACCTCTTTTAGAACAATAAAAACTGGAGAACTATGTTTGGTAATATAAGAAAGCATGATTATCAACATAAGTGATATAACAAGAATTCTATTCTCAATTGTTTGTTGTAAGACTGACAAACATTGTATTAATGTAGAATAGATAATGTGTAATTCAGTGCTATTAACAGAGGTATCATATTTTGCTATTCTTGGGAATTTGCATACAAGTTTGTTCTGGAAGTTTTCTGATACCACAAAGACTTGAAAAAATGACAGAATTTTCCTATACTAATTCATGAAAAATTATACATCATTCTTCCTAGAGTACATAACTATATGCAGTGATATAGCTTCTTAGGATGATTAATAGCTCACAAGATATAGAATAATAGACTTATTCAATAGTGAAGTACCCATTCAAATTTGGTGAAAAAGATTCTGATTGATGATGACCAACAGTGAAAAGATTTAAATGGCATCTTGATTGTTTCCTGGATGGCAAATGGGCACACTCCAGAACATACCGTTACGTTTTATGTTAGTCAGACATCTTGTCATTTGGATTTCTGAAGAAAAAAGCTGTCAAGCCAGGAAGAGAGATTGATACTCAGGGACATGAATAAGACATCTTATCCGAGTCTTAGGAAATTAGACTGTCCTCAGAATAGGTCCAGGGACCCAATAAAGATGTCAAGCCTCACATCTTTTGTGTTACTGCAGAAAAGAAATACTATTTCTTAAATACTTAAAATAACGATACTCATATATAAGGAGAGAACAGTTCAAGGGTGTCTGGGTCGCTCAGTCAGCATAAGCGTCTGACTCTTGGTTTCCACTCAAGTCATGATCTCAGAGTAGTGAGACCCAGCCCCACGGCAGGCTTGCACTCCGCACAAGGGGGAGTCTGCTTGGGCTTCCTTCTTTCCCTCTCCTTCTGTTCTTCCCCTTGCTCATGTTCTTTCCCTTAAATAAATAAATAAATAAATAAATCTTTTTTTTTTAAGAGAGAGAAGAAGCAGTTCAGTGAGGCTTCCTGACTTTACTACATCCTAACCATTCTACCTTACAAAGTCCAAAGTGACTAACTATACTAGTAACCTATAACTAGCTTATCTTAAAAAATAAGCAAGAAGAATTATTCCATATTTATTGATAACATAACAACTGTGAAAATTTAAGTAATTGGATAAGTAGCTTTTATATAAATTTAATGAATATATTTGATATCCTCATGATGTTGAGAGAGCTACAATATTTATACAAAAGACCTGAGTAACACCCTCTATGAAGATGTTAAACAATGTAAATGAAATATTTGTTGTATATGATATCTCAAAAACCTTATATTCCAAGTTTTATCATGAAAACTTTTTATGACAATGACAAAAAGCATTGTATTCAAAATGACTTGGATCAGAGACATGAGACCTGTGAAGGACTACCCAATCATTCTTTATCTTTTAGTTCCCATCTCTGACTCAGTTTCAAATGGTTAACTTTTAGAGAATAATCACAAAGTGTGTTAGCAAAATTAAGAGTACTTTACAGTTTCTGCTGATACATTTTTAAGTCTCTTTGTTTTTTTCTTCAAATTTTTATTTAAATTCTAGTTAGTTAACCTACAGTATGGTATTGGTTTCAGGCATAAAATTCAGTGATTCATCACTTACATACAACACCCAGTGCTCATCATGACAGGTGCCCTCCTTAATACCCATCATATATCTTGCCCATCCCCCACCCACCTCACTCCATCACTCCTCAATTCATTCTCTATCTTTAAGAGTCTCTTATGGTTTGTTTCCCTTTCTTCCTCTCTCTTTTTTCCCCTCCCATATGCTCATCTGTTTTGTTTCTTGAATTCCACATACCAGTGAGATCATAGGATAATTGTCTTTCTCTGATTAACTTGTTTCACTTAGCATAATACACTCTGGCTCCATCTATATCATTGCAAATGGCAAGATTTCATTCTTTTTGATGGCTGAGTAATATTCCATTACACACACATACACACACACACGTGTGTGTGTGTGTGTGTGTATACTGTCTTATTTATCCATTCATCAGTCGGTGGACATTTGGGCTCTTTCCAGTGTTTGTTTTCAAGGCTTAAACAAAATTGCATACCCAGATATTTGTCAGAACAAAATGGCAAAATAAAAGAGATGCAGTTCATTTTCTGAGAAACTTGTCATTACTGAGAGCTGACTTGACCAGTGCCAGTTGTGAATTACATGTCCCCATGTAGGGGCAGCCAACTTACACTCTGCACAAGTTCCTTATTGCATAGTGAATTGGGCCTTTGAGTAGCATTGTATTTGTTCATCTGATTTGTTGAAATCAATAGAGCTCAAAGAAAGATCACAGAAATGTATGCCCCATTCAGTATGATAGATGCTAATTCAATCTTATACAAAAGCACTGACAACTCAGTTTACTCGTCTTCTGTAGAGTCAGTAAAACTGAGTGAGGAAAAAATCTCTTTCTTATATATCACTTTGGTGGCAGTTATGATTTTTGATCATATGCTCACCCTGAGACCCACCGTTAAAATGATTCTGGGGAGATGCATGTTGACTCATATTAGTAGCCATCCTATATACCTTGCATAACCAAATTATATGAGGAAGACTTGGTTAATATCTAGGTTCAGTTTTGTTTGGGTGCTCTTGATACTCTTAGTACTAAGACATTACTTTTTGGTGTTCAGATTTGCATGTCACTTATTTTTTCACTTTGTATATATAAAAGGCTATGTTCCTCGTGGTTTGAATTTTAACCATTAGTGTCCTTGATTAGTTAGAAGAAATAATTTGGTTTAGCCTCCAACATATTATGGTCCATTTCCCAATTTCTTTTGTTTTTCAGCTCTATCCAGACACAGGAACATTAGATCATCTTGCTTTCATTATCAGGAGGAAACACCCAACTGTAACTTGCATATGTTGTAAAACATATAGAGAGGGTTGCAAATTCCCGGTGTTGTCCTCTATGTTTTGGTCTTACCTAGAAAATAATTCATACCAGTTTTGATAAACTAGCTTTCTTAGGAAAGAAGGTTGTGTTATGTTTTTGTTTTGAGATACTGAAATTATGTTTAATTATACACAGAAGATATTATTTATTCATAGAGTTTAGTGCCCCAAACTGTGTTTTCTAGAATATTGTTCCATGCGATGTTAAAATAAAATTTTAAAATAAAAAGAAAAGAGAAGATATATGTGTTGGGGGTGGAGGTAGTAAGGTATGTATATGCTAGGTTAAAGATCAACAAGTCTATTTACTGCAGAATTTCTCATGAGTTAATATTCTACTTTGGTTGTAAAAAATTATATTTTTATTGTAAATCTCTAAGAAGAGCTATGGTATATAATGTTCTCCAACTTATTTAGCCACTGTGTATGTATGTGTGTGTGTGTCTTTAATACCTTTTAATATCTCAAGCATGGTTCATAGTTTAACTCTACTATGCATAAGGCATAGGTGAAATGGGCACAGGACAAAATTGTTAAAATTTTGTTATACACCATACCAAATGCCCACAGACCTTATTATCCAAACTTCCTAATTATAGGAAATTACCATTGAAATATTCAGGAGGAGAAGGAAAAGCCCAATGAAATAGGATTTACTTTAAAATAATGCATTGGCCATACCCTTGAATATTGAATATAAGAAAGAACAGAATATTTTAGCTACTTTATAAATAAACAATATGGGTTATATCATACCTAGGACTTTTGAACATTATAAAGCTATGCATGAATGCAGTCTGATTACTGTTAATTGGTAAGAAAGATGTTCCTTTCAGAACACAGGATCTATTTACACCAACATACCATAAACACTGTCCAAGGATTTTCAGTTCATAAACATATCATTTGTTGTGTGAGTTACTTAAAACATTTTAAAGGTGTTTAACAATAGAATTAATCAATCTGAAAATAAATCACAGAGGCTTAACTTGAATAGTTACAGCAGCAATATTAAAAATGTGAGACTTCTGTGAAGCTGTGATTATGAAAGACCCTTGTGTGTAGTATAAAACCCTCTATGCACCATTAGTGAGAACAGAATAACACTGAAAAAGCCCAGATAGATATATTGCTAGAAACAGTTGCCCTAGTTCTGTAGTTTTAAATTGAAGTCACAGAGACTCCCATATGAGAAAAGCACTAGTACATATCTCTGTGATAGTGTTCATCTTATGATGTTTGATTCCATTTTGATGAGTTTGTGATAGCATGACTCCAGCTGTCACTATGATTTGTGTTTATTATAGCTGTTTGCTTTTTAATAAAGGAGGCCATTGTATATAAACACTGACATGGAGCTATCTTCTCAGAAATTGCCTTCTGTATGTTGCTGTAGTCATTGCAATGTTGTAAAGTAAGTATTTTGCTATCCATAGAAAGAGTTAAGATTGTTTTTTAGTGTATTGATTTGTGTATTTCCTCATTATAGGAAAGGACCTACTGTTATTTTCATTTTGTACTTGTTTTTCAGTGGTGTACACTTTCAAGAAGAAATAGGAAAGTGGGCAATATGATGTTGCTGAAATATATCTTGATAGAAGAATAGCTAGAGGACTGGGCAGAGGGCAAAACTAGTTTGCAGAAAGTGGGAAGGCATCAGATTCACCATAGTCCAAAAGTCATGGGAGGAAAACATCCCAAGTCAATAGGCATCATCTCTCCTAAGCTGAGCTGAGGCAGTGTCTACTGCCATCACCAAAAGTAGGAACTAAGAGATCCCAGGCTGAGAAAATATTCATAGAATAAGAGATAAGATAGCAGGAAGCTGTCACTAGGGCAGACCAGCCAGTTGTGCTGAGTAGTGTTTTTCTCACCTGGAGCTGCTTTTAACAACCTCATGCCCAGTGGCATTTTAAAGTTGCTATCTAGCTGCAGAAAGGTTTTTCTGTAAAATAAATTGAACAAGGTTGAATAGAAAGTATATAAAAAAGAAGCTTCAGGAGACCTGGCATAATTACAGTGTTCTAGCCAAGTGTCATTGAAGGCATTTCTGATCATGTACAGACTAACAATACACTCAACCCTACTACCCCCCACCTCCTTCCTTCTCCTCCCTCCCTCTTTCTCAGGTTAGAAAAGGTTACCAATTTAGTTAGCCAAGATACCAGGAAGTAATGGCAGAAATACATAAAGCAGAATTCAGCATAGCCGTCTTTGGTCCCCAGAGTTGCATCAGGGGATGGAAAGTTTGGGGGTGGGAGAAAGTGATGATAGGTAGCAGTATCCCTGCTGTCCCCTTAATATAAGCTGTCCCCATCTCTGTAAAGTTTATCTTGCTATGCCACTCTTCTTTTTCACACACATCTATCATTACTATTCAGAAAGTATTTCTACAATCTGTACATTCTCGTTTAATGGAATGTTTACAAACACTGAGCTTTCCTCATCCCTAAACCAAATTCATCCTTACCAATACCAAGACCTCGGGATCTATCTGGAAGGAGATAAAAAGAGTCTGGTATCTGGTAAGATAATAAGAGTCTGCCTGTATCCTGGACCAATACCTTTTTCTCCACTTCCCTGCAGTCAGTTTATCATACCCACTCCTGTCCACGTGCACATAAACTCTCTAATACCATTTTATCTGGATGGGTATGATACTACCTTATTTTTTGGAGGACTATGGTCACATTTCCACATGAGTGTCTTTGCATTTATTAACATAGCTTCATGGAAATAGCTGTGATATATAAACACTTGCTTTGGAGCTTTATACTTTTACGTCAGAGAAGGTGACTTTCATCTGTGTATCTGAAGTAAAAATGGAGAGGTGGTAGACTTTCCATACCAAAGGGACGCTTAACAAAGGCTGAGAAGTAGAAAAATCTAAAAGTTAAGAAGCAGTGAATTGCTACATTTAATTGGATTATTGGATAGATAATGAATTGTGAATAAGATACTATAAGATAAAGCTGGAAATGTCCATTGAGACCAGCCTCCTTAGAGTCTTGAGTGCCTAAAGAAGAAGGTTTTATCATATTTGTAAGTAAGGTTTTTTAGTAGAGACTCACTGTGAGGGGGAAGACATGAAAGAAAGACCAACCAGTATTGACCAAAACGATCTTGCCAGTTATAGACTTCTCACCATAGGAAGCTAGAATTTTATCCCTATGAGATAGAGAACTAGTCATAACCAACTGCAGAGGAAAGAAAAATGTGAAAAACATTTGTACAAAAGCTAGAAATGTTTACTTGCCTTTCAGGTTTTTTGGCTTTTTTTTTAAGATTTTATTTATTTGAGAGAGAGAACACAAGTGGGGGCAGGGGGGGAAAGGAGGGAAGAGGGAGAAGCAGGCTCCCTGCTGAACAGAAACCCAACTCATGCCTCCATCCCAGGACTCTGGGATCATGACCTGAGCTGAAGGCAGACACTTAACCGACTGACCCACCCAGGTGCCCCCGGCTTTCAGGTTTAATGCTTCTGTCCCATTTGGCAGACTAGCTTTGCCCTTAATCTGAAACAATCTTGCCCTTTGTCATGACAAGAATCCCTTTTGTGAAAGAATGAGAGCAATCGTTTATGAAAATTGAATAATCAGTTGATTGAAAGAAGATTATAAAATGTGATTTATAAGCAAGAGATTTTGGCTAATAATAATTTGAAGCCATGGAAAGGTTTTCTTTTTATTTTTTCTTAATATTTACAAAGCTTGCATATTTAGCCTGAATAGAAACTATAATAAGTATTAGCTATATTGATGGTTGTAAGAATGCATTATCAAAGACTAAACTGACATTATTCAACCTCATTTAGAAATTGGTTATTTCTACCTAGTATTTTTGCTGCTGCCATTGAGAGCCCTGGCACTAGAGTAGTATTTGTGGCTTGGAAGGCAGATCATATAGATTCTGCAAACATAGGCTAATGAGTCTCAGAGATACTATTTTCATCTAATTTTTAATAGATTTTGATATTAAAAGAAATCATTTTCAAACAGTGTCACTGCTGTCTAAACACTAATTAGTTAGACATGCGTATTAGAAATGATTTTTTAAAAAAGACCAAGGCAAGGTTTTAAAGATTTTTTTTTTAATTTATCTATTCAACAGAGAGAGAGAGATCACAAGTAGGCAGAGAGGCAGGCAGAGAGAGAGGAAGGGAAGCAGGCTCCCCGCCGAGCAGAGAGCCTGATGCGGTACTCGATTCCAGGACCCTGAGATCATGACCTGAGCCGAAGGCAGAGGCTTAACCCACTGAGCCACCCAGGCACCCCCAAGGCAAGGTTTTAAAGAACTAGAATGGCCTAGGCCTAAATCACATACCTTCCTAATTAAATTAAACAGTATTTCATTACTGCTTAACCTACTCTGGTCTTATAGACTGACCTTAACTCACTTCTGGGTCAGACGTCTTCCCACACTACGCTTATTAAGGCCTCTACTAATTGAAGGGACAATGCTGCTATAATCTTCAAATCCTGCCACTTTGACTTGCTTGCTAAACTCCATTTTCCCTTCACTTCTCTACCATCTATAGGCCATATGTATTAAAAAGCCTTTGCTAGCAGATTTTTATTCAACATTTTCTTTTTATTAGCGGCTTCCTCAATTATACCTTTTTTAGACCCAATTTTCACTGATGCATTATCAAGGCTTAAATAATAATGAAGCACCTGCCACATGTAATGTTTTCTGGTGCAGCATAAGCTTTAGCAATAAGGTAACTTTGTCATAAAATAACCTAAAGGAATTGAGTCACACTTTTCAAAGGGTTTGTTTTTCTCATGTTGCTATAAAAAATGTTTTATAAATAACATTTCAAAATGGTGTTTCTCTGAATCTCCTTATAGATGCCAGAACGTTTCTCAGTAATTTCTCTTATGTCTACCAAGAAAGTGCTATATGTTTAGAAACTGGTCAGTTCTCAACCATTTTCATAGTTGGCAGTATTAGGTGTCAATAATACATGACTACAGATAATCTTAAGATTTTATTTCCTCGTAGGGAGGATCTCTTTGAGTCCTTGAGAGATTGAGCCACTTGATGAGGAAACTCAGGAAGCAGTTTTAGGGCCCAAGGCATGGTGTATTCACAGACCTATTTCTTCTCTGCCAATTTAAGTCTTTATGTAACAAGAAAGTTGCTGGACAAGCAATCATGATCATCCTGGGGTGAAAAAGAAAAAAGAAAGGAATGAAAAGAAAAAGAAAAGGTTAGGCTGGTGTTCTTTTCCTAAAGAATGCCAGACAGAAATTTAGAGATATCTTCACTATGCTGCTTTACCTGGTCTCCTCCTAGATTAACTTAATAACTTGCAAGACAAATGAGATTGCCTCATTCTGAATTTGCAAATGGACAAAACTGCCACCAAAGATTCAGCGTGAGTGAATTAACCAACTCATCAGCTTGATATTTAAGACCCATGTATTCATTCATTCAGCAAAAAGTTATTGAGTATCTACTAATGTCCTAGGCACTGTTCTAGGCTCTGGAAACACCACAATACGCAGAACAAATAAATGTTTCTGCCTTTCCGGAGCTTATATACTAGAAAGGAAAAACAGACAAAATTTTAAAAATTACAGAGTATGTTGGAAGATAATAAATGCCATGAAAAAAGGAAAGCAAGGAAGAAAAAGTTGGGGATCCGTTGGTATTTGATACAATAAAGCCAGGGAAACCTTCACTGATATGGTGACCTCTAAATGAGAATCTAAATGAAGTCATGCAGATATATGGAGAAAGTATTCTGTCAAAGGGAAGAGTAAGTGCAAAGGCCCTGAGCAGAAGTATGCCTGGTGACTTAGTTCCGGGAAAAGTAAATTCTGTGTATCTGAAGCATGTTAAATGAAGCTAAGGGTAGGGGCACCTGGGTGGCTCAGAGGGTTAAGCTTTTGCCTTCAGCTCAGGTCATGATCTCAGGGTCCTGGGATCGAGCCCCACGTTGGGTTCTCTGCTCAGCAGGGAGCCTGTTTCCCCATTTCTATCTGCCTACCTCTCTGCCTACTTGTGAGCTCTCTGTCAAATAAATAAAAAATCTTAAAAAAAAATAAATGAATCTAAGGGTAATAGAAGGTAAGGTCACCAAGGACCTTATAGGCCATAAAGACCTGAGTTGGTTTTTTTGTTTATTTGTTTTTGTTTTTGTTTTAGAAAGATGAGAAGCTAGTGAAAGGTTTTGAGCAGAGGAAAAATGTGTTCTGACTTGGTTATTGACAAATCACCCTGATGACCAAGTTAAGAACAGACTGGCAGGCATGACAGGTTAGAAACAAGGTCACCAGATAGGACACTATTGCAATAATCCAAGCTAAAGATAATAGTGACTTAGACCAGGATAGTGTTAGAGGTCATGAAAAGTGGTCAAATACTTGAATATATCAGTTTGAACCATATGAAATTGCCAATGTTTGACCATTTTTAATCCATTAAAACTGTAACTTCTAAGTTCTTTCTAATCTTTTGAAGGTAGAATGGATAAAATTTTACTAAAATGATAGATGTGTGAGATATGAGAGGAGTCAAGAAAAAAATCCCAAGACACTTGACCTGTAAACAACTGATAAAAATAGAATTGCCATTAATTGACGTAAAGGTGAACCCAAGGCTGTTAAATTTAGATAGTTTTCTATTCTCAGACACTGAATTTTAATTTTGCCCAGTGATTTTATTGCTGTATGTCAGTGGTCACAAATGGATATGAAACAATAATGCACATCTTTCATTATAGATGCATTCTCATTGCTGGAAAAAGTAATCAAGCTTTCCTGTTATATTGATTTATGTTGGATCAATATGAAAATTTTCATATAAGAATAGCACATTACTAGTATATCTTATATGTGTTTTGAAATACATAATTCAATATTTTTATCATCATGCTACTTCTTTAAACTTATTGTTGCAGCTCATTTTCTTCCTTTTTTATTATATTCTTTCATAACTTCCTGTCACTCTAAATCAGTTAACATTTAGATAGAGTAACTACATACTGGTACATACAATTTAGAAAGCTTGTCTTTATGTTCTGTGATCAAGTATGGAAAATAGAACTGTGGAGTCAGGATAGAGTAAGGTGTTAAAATTTTGTAAATCTGCTTTCAGGAAACAGTAAAAGTAGATACATATCATCCAAGTTCAACAAACTTCCTCATCACTTACTAGAAAGGACTTGCCAGGAGCATTGTGTATATATGTAAAAGTAGAAGTAAAACATTTGGCAATGTATTATCTTTAGGTATGTTAAAATATGAGGCAAGTTTACCACAGCAAAGTATAATATGGTGGAAAATCTATACTGAGGAGTTATATTTAAATTAGAAATTAGCAACATTGATAGCTATTTGTCAAGGATGCTGATAATACACTTTTAAAAGGGGTCACAGTGCTTGTCAGGACAGTTAAAGATAAGGGTCTATTAGTTTTCATGATTATATCTTTTTACCTGACTACCAGTATTTGTGATAAATTATCTTTGTCTACTGTGGAAGCTGATTTCTAATGCATTTGAATTTATAAGGGAAAAAACAGAATTGGACTGAAAAGGTGGTAGAGAATTTAGATGAATACTTAAATGTATCATTCACTTTGTTCAATTTTAGAAATCATAAAAGCTGTTTGTTCAAACTGCTATTTTTAAGATAACATATTGTGTATATACGTAAGTGGTGTCCCAAGTTGTTGGAAGGCAGGCTTCATTTTGTTACTGGGAAATGTTTTAGTTGAAGAATCCCTCTAAAAGCAAATAGGTGCAAATCTTTCACATTTCCCTCCTTCACATTCTTGTGGAATGACAGATGTGACATGAAAGGACACTGAGAAACAATACTCTACCTTTATTATAAAAACCTGCCTTGGGGCACCTGAGTGGCTCAGTGGGTTAAGCCTCTGCCTTCAGCTCAGGTCATGATCTCATGATCCTGGGATTGAGTCCCACATCAGCTTCCCTGCTCAGCAGGGAGTCTGCTTCCCCTCTCTCTCTTGGCCTGCTTCTCTGCCTAATTGTGATCTCTGTCAAATAAATAAATAAAATCTTAAAAAAAAAAAAAGAAAAGAAACCCTACCTTTAATAGATGGCTGTTGACTGTATACTTAATTTATCATTCTCTTTCATTAGACTCTTATCCTTCTGCCCTCTACCCTTAAAGATCCTCCATGAGTGAGAAAACAAGGACACAAATAAAACAGGAAACATGAGGCATAATGTGTTATGAAGGATACATATGTTTGTTTTTTAAATCGTGTTTTTACTGGAAATTAACTTGTGAGTACATGAGAAGTTTATGGTTTTATGATTCAATACAATTATTTCTCCAAGTGTGCCTTGAGGTGCCCCAGAGATTTCCCACAAGATGCATCAGAGGTTACTGATGGCATGGGAACCTTCTTCCCCTCCAAACCCATCCACTTACACACATGCTTACACAGAGCAGGTCCATTTTCATGTTTTAGAAATTGAGTTTTTGTGTAAGTCTACAAAAAAGAAAGCTGTCTATTGATTAAAAAAAAATTTTGACCAGGGCTTAGTAGAAAGAGAATGATCTTTGGAATAAGAAAATCTAGGTTGAAATTTCAGTTCTGCCCATAGATGATGCTCACATCATCTAGCACCATAACCATTCCATCTCAGTTGTTAGGGTCATGAGAGACATGTGTACAGTGCCTATTGTAATGACTAACCAAATATTCCTATTGAATTAGAAGAATGTAGAATTCTACTCAACTATTTCTTATTTCATAGCTATTGTTTTAAAACCTTGGGAGGAGCAGCTTCACATTATTAAGCTGTTGATTTTTGTTTTTCATGTCTATTCTAAGTTTCTTCATGTGATTTTTTTTAATTTAATTTTTTATTTTTTTATAAACAGAATGTATTATTAGCCACAGGGCTACAGGTCTTTGAATCACCAGGTTTACACCTTCACAGAATTCACCATAGCACATACCCTCCCCAACTTCCATAACCCCACAACCCTCTCCCGACCCCCTCCCCTCAGCAATCGTCACTTTGTTTTGTGAGATTAAAAGTCTCTTAGGCTTTGTCTCCCTCTTGATCCCATCTTGTTTCATTTATTCTTTTCCTACCTCCCAAATCCCCCACATTGCATCTCCACTTCCTCATATCAGGGAGATCATATGATAGTTGTCGTTCTCTGATTGACTTATTTTGCTAAGCATAATACCATCTAGTTCCATCCATGTCATCGCAAATGGCAGGATTTCATTTCTTTTGAAGGCTGCATAGTATTCCATTGTATATATATAACACTTCCTTTTTTTTTTAAAGATTTATTTATTTATTTGACAGAGATTACAAGTAGGCAGAGAGGCAGGCAGAGAGAGACAGGGGAAGCAGGCTCCCTGCTGAGCAGAGAGCCCGACACGGGGCTCGATCCCAGGACCCTGGGATCATGACCCCCGCCGAAGGCAGAGGCTTTAACCAACTGAGCCACCCAGGCGCCCCCCTCATTGTGGTTTTGATTTATACTTCCCTGATGCCAAGTGATGTGGAGCACTTTTTCATGTGTCTTTTGGCCATCTGGATGTCTTCTTTGCAGAAATGTCTGTTCATGTCCTCTGCCCATTTCTTGATTGGATTGCTTGTTCTTTGGGTGTTCAGTTTGCTAAGTTCTTCATAGATTTTGGATACTAGCCCTTTATCTGATATGTCATTTGCAAATACCTTCTCCCATTCTATCAGTTTTCTTTTGGTTTTGTTGACTGTATCCTTTGCTGTACAAGAGCTTTTGATCTTGATGAAGTCCCAGTAGTTCATTTTTGCCCTTGCTTCCCTTGCCTTTGACGATGTTCCTAGGAAGAAGTTGCTGCAGCTGAAGGTGAAGAGGTTCCTGCCTGTGTTCACCTCAAGGGTTTTGATGGATTCCTTTCTCACACTGAGGTCCTTCATCCATTTTGAGTCTATTTTCATGTGTGGTATAAGGAAGTGGTCCAATTTCATTTTTCTACATGTGGCTGTCCAATTTTCCCAACACCATTTGTTGAAGAAGCTGTCTTTTTTCCATTGGACATTCTTTCCTGCTTTGTCGAAGATTACTTGACCATAGAGTTGAGGGTCTATTTCTGGGCTCTCTGTTCTGTTCCATTGATCTATGTGTCTGTTTTTGTGCCAGTACCATACTGTCTTGATAATGACAGCTTTGTAATAGAGCTTCAAGTTCGGGATTGTGATGCCACCAACTTTGGCTTTATTTTTCAATATTCCTTTGGCTATTTGAGGTCTTTTCTGGTTCCATATAAATTTTAGGATTATTTGTTCCGTTCCGTTGAAAAAAATGGGTAGAATTTTGATAGGGATTGCATTAAATGTATAGATTGCTTTAGGTAGCATAGACATTTTCACAATATTTGTTCTTCCAATCCAGGAGCATGGAACATTTTTCCATTTCTTTGTTTCTTCCTCAATTTCTTTCATGAGTACTTTGTAGTTTTTTGAGTATAGATTCTTTGCCTCTTTGTTTAGGTTTATTCCTAGGTATCTTATGGTTTTGGGTACAATTATAAATGGGATTGACTCCTTAATTTCTCTTTCTTCTGTCTTGTTGTTGGTGTAGAGAAATGCAACTGATTTCTGTGCATTGATTTTAAATCCTGACACTTTACTGAATTCCTGTACAAGTTCTAGCAGTTTTGGAGTGGAGTCTTTTGGGTTTTCCACATATAGTATCGTATCATCTGCGAAGAGTGATAGTTTGACTTCTTTCTTTGCTGATTTGGATGCCTTTAATTTCCTTTTGTTGTCTGATTGCTGAGGCTAGGACTTCTAGTACTATGTTGAATAGCAGTGGTGATAATGGACATCCCTGCCGTGTTCCTGACCTTAGGGGAAAAGCTTTCAGTTTTTCTCCATTGAGAATGATATTTGCAGTGGGTTTTTCATAGATGGCTTTGATGATATTGAGGTATGTGCCCTCTATCCCTACACTTTGAAGAGTTTTGATCAGGAAGGGATACTGTACTTTGTCAAATGCTTTTTCAGCATCTATTGAGAGTATCATATGGTTCTTGTTCATTGTTTTATTAACTTATTGTATCACATTGATTTGCAGATGTTGAACCAACCTTGCAGCCCTGGAATAAATCCCACTTGGTTGTGGTGAATAATCCTTTTAATGTACTGTTGGGTCCTATTGGCTAGTATTTTGATGAGAATTTTCGCATCTCTGTTCATCAAGGATTTTGGTCTGTAGTTCTCTTTTTTGATGGGATCCTTGTCTGGTTTTGGGATCAATGTGATCCTGGCCTCATAAAATGAGTTTGGAAGATTTCCTTCCATTACTATTTTTTGGAACAGTTTCAGGAGAATAGGAGTTAATTCTTCTTTAAATGTTTGGTAGAATCCCCCTGGGAAGCCGTCTGGCTCTGGGCTTTTGTTTGTTTGGAGATTTTTTGGTCACTGTTTCAATCTCCTTACTGGTTATGGTCTGTTTGGGTATTCTGTTTCTTCCTGGTTCAGTTGTGGTAGTTTATATGTCTCTAGGAATGCATCCATTTCTTCCAGATTGTCAAATTTGTTGACATAGAGTTGCGCATAGTATGTTCTTATAGTTGTTTGTATTTCTTTGGTGTTGGTTGTGATCTCTTTCTTCATTCATGATTATATTTATTTGGGTCCTTTCTCTTTTCTTTTTGATAAGTCTGGTCAGGGGTTTATCAATCTTATTAATTCTTTCAAAGAACCAACTCCTAGTTTCATAAATTTGCTCTATTGTTTTTTTGGTTTCTATTTCATTGCTTTCTGCTCTGAGCTTTATGATTTCTCTTCTCCTGCTGGGTTTAGGTTTTCATTCTTGTTCTTTCTCCAGCTTCTTTAGGTGTAGGGTTAGGTTGTGTATTTGAGACCTTTCTTGTTTCTTGAGAAAGGCTTGTATCGCTCTATATTTTCCTCTCAGGACTGCCTTTGCTGTGTCTCACAGATTTTGAACCATTGTGTTTTCATTATCATTTGTTTCCATGAATTTTTTCAATTCTTCTTTAATTTCCTGGTTGACCCATTCATTCTTTAGAAGGATGCTGTTAGTCTCTATGTATTTGGGTTCTTTCCAAATTTCCTCTTGTGATTGAATTCTAGCTTCAGAGCATTGTGGTCTGAAAAATATGCAGGGAATGATCCCAATCTTTTGATACCGGTTGAGACCTGATTTAGGACCCAGGATGTGATCTATTCTGGAGAATGCTCCCTGTGCACTAGAGAAGAATGTGTATTCTGTTGCTCTGGGGTGGAATGTTTAATATATCTGTGATGTCCTTCTGGTCCAGTGTGTCATTTAAGGCCTTTATTTCCTTATTGATCTTTTGCTTGTGTCATTTGTCCATTTCAGTGAGGGGAGTGTTAAAGTCCCCTACTATTATTGTATTATTGTCAATGTGTTTCTTTGATTTCGTTATTAGTTGGTTTATATAGTTGATTGCTCCCATTTAGGGCCATAGATATTTAAAATTGTTAGATCTTCTTGTTGGACCAACCTTTTGCATATGATATAGTGTCTTCCTCATCTCTTTTTCTTAAAATCTAATAGATCTGATATAAGGATTGCCACCCCAGCTTTCTTTTGATATCCATTAGCATGGTACATTGTTTTCCACCCCCTCACTTTAAATCTGGAGGTGTCTGGTTCTAAAATGAGTTTCTTGTGGGCAGCATATTGATGGGTTTTGTGTTTTTATCCATTCTGATACCCTTTGTCTTTTGATTGGGGCATTTAGCCCATTTACATTCAGGGTAACTACTGAGAGATATGAATTTAGTGCCATTGTATTGCCTGTAAGGTGGCTGTTACTGTATATTGTCTCTGTTCCTTTCTGATCTACTACTTTTAGGGTCTCTCTTTGCCTAGAGGACCCCTTTCAATATTTCCTGTAGAGCTGGTTTGGTGTTTGCAAATTCTTTCAGTTTTTGTTTGTCCTGGAAGCTTTTTATCTCTCTTTCTAATTTCAATGATAACCTAGCTGGATATAGTATTCTTGGCTGCATGTTTTTCTCGTTTAGTGCTCTGAATATATCATGCCAGTTCTTTCTGGCCTGTCAGGTCTCTGTGGATAAGTCTGCTGCCAGTCTAATATTTTTACCATTGTATGTTACAGACTTCTCGTCCTCGGCTGCTTTCAGGATTTTCTCTTTGTCGCTAAGACTTGTAAATTTTACTATTAGGTTATGGGGTGTGGACCTATTCTTACTGATTTTGAGGGCAGTTCTCTGCACGTCCTGGATTTTGATGCTTGTTCCCTTTGCCATATCAGGGAAATTCTCTACAGTAATTCTCTCCAATATACCTTCTGATCCCCCCTCTCTTTCTTCTTCTTCTGAAATCCCAATTTCTAATGTTGTTTCATCTTATGGTATCACTTATCTCTTGAATTCTCCCCTCGTGGTCCAGTAGTTGTTTGTCTCTCTTTTGCTCAGCTTCTTTATTCTCTGTCATTTGGTCTTCTATATCACTAATTATCTCTTCTGCCTCATTTATCCTAGCAGTAAGAGCCTCCATTTTTGGTTGCACCTCATTAATAGCTTTTTTTAATTTCAACTTGTTTATATTTTAGTTCTTTTATTTCTCCAGAAAGTGCTCTTATCTCTCCGGAGAGCGTTTCTCTAATATCTTCTGTGCCTTTTTTGAGCCTGGCTAGCACCTTGAGAATCATCATTCTGAACTCTAGCTCTGACTTATTACCCATGTCCGTATTGATTAAGTCCCTAGTCTTCAGTACTGCCTGTTGTTCTTTTTTTTTTTTTTTGTGGTGAGTTTTTCCACCTTGTCATTTTATCCAGATGACAATATATGAAAGAGCAAATGAAATACTAAAATGGTGGCAAAGACCCCAGGAAAATGTGCTTTACCCAAATCAGAGGAGTCCCCAAATCGTATGGGGGAGATAGGGGATAAGAAGAAGTTCATAAAAATAAAAAATAATTAAAATAAGAAAACATATAAAAAAGAAAATATATATACATATATATTAGACTGGTGACTAGAATAGGGTCACCCCCTTAATTTTGGGTGTATTTTGGTCTCTTAGAAGAAACTACCTGCCAAAATTTTAAAGAATGAAAAACATATATAAGGGTAAACACAATGAAGGGATGGAATATGCCTATAAAGATGAAAAATAATTTTTTTTTAATTTCTAAAAAAAGAGTAGATAAAGTAAGTTGATTGGGAAAATAAAGAAAAAGAAAGTGGAGAGAATTTCCTCGGGCTGGAGACTAGAAGAAGCCCAGAGCTAGATTTAGGGTGTATTTTGATCTATTAGAAGAAGTTCTACCCCAAATTTTTTAGAAGAAAAAACCCTATTTGTATACAAAAAATAAAGTAAGATACAATGAAGGATAAGATACGACTGTACGAATGAAGGTTAAAAAAGATTAATTTTTTTATGAAAGGTATTGTTAAGATGAACTAGTTAAAAAATATTAAAAGAGGAAAGTGTAAAAGTTAACAAAAATTAGCAGAAGAAAAAAATTAAATTAAAAAAAAATAATTAACTGCAAGACTAAAGAATCATGGGGAGAAAGCCATGAATTCCATGTTTTGCTTTCTCCTTCTCTGGAATTCCGCTGTTTTTCTTGGTAAGTGAGCTTGGTCTTGCCTGGATTCCTTGCTGGTCTTCTGGGGGAGGGGCCTGTTTGTAGTGATTCTCATTTGTCTTTGCCCGAGGCGGAATTACACCGCCCTTACCAGGGGCCAGGCTAAGTAATCCCATTGGGTTCGCTTTTGGGAGGTTTTGTTCCCTGAACACTTTCCGTAGAGTTCCAGAGGACGTGAATGAGTGTCGGCTTCCCAATCTCTGGCCCAGAGGAGCTGAGAGCTCGGGGCCCCACTCCTCAGTGCGCCCTCAGAGAAAAGCTCTCAATTATTCCCATCTCCCTGGCCTCTGGCCACGCTTGGAGAAAAACACTCAATCACTCCTATCTCCCTGTCCTCCGGCTGCGCTCCGTGCTCACCCAGCCTGTGACCAAGCGTGTCTGTCTCTGGCACACAGCTCCGCCTGGAGTCTCCGAACCCCACAGATCCCTGAGCTCTTCCGGGGCGGGTGTCTCCCCGGATCTTGTGGGGACCCAGTCACAGAGCAATGGCCTGCACCACAGATTACGGTTCAAGGTAACCCTGATTTGAGAGCTTACTCCTCGGCTCTGTCTCTGTAGCCAGCTTTCCCGCTCTAATACCTGCGAGATCTCGACACACAGACACCCCTGATCCTTCTGTGACCCTGTGGGACCTGGGGCCATGCTGACCCCACGTGGGCTTCACCCCGGGTTAGCCTCCGGAGCGATGTCCCTGGTGCAGCAGACTTCTAAAAGTACTGATTTTGTGTTCCATTGTTCCGCCACTTGCCAGGAGCAGGACCCTCCCCCCATGGTCTGTCTTCCCGTCTCTTTGGATTCACTTCTCAGCCGGTCCTACCTTTCAGAAAGCGGTTGATTTTTTGTTTCTAGAATTGTTGCTCTTCTTCTCTTTGATCTCCTGTTGGATTTATATGTGTTTGGACTGGTTTGACAAGCTATCTAGCTGATCTTCTGCTACCTGATGTCATCCCAGCCTGCTACTTCTCTGCCATTTTGACTCTTCCCCCGCCTTCATGTGATTTTTGCCTATATAACTGTATCAGGGGGCGGTTGGGTGGCTCAGTGGGTTAAAGCCTCTGCCTTCGGCTCAGGTCATGAACTTGGGGTATTGGGATCGAGCCCCGCACCGGGCTCTCTGCTCAGCAGGGAGCCTGCTTCCCCCTCTCTCTCTGCCTGACTCTCTGTCTGTCAAACAAATAAATAAAATCTTAAAAAAAATAACTGTATCTGGCATCCACCAAACTGTCTATGTTTGTTTCAGATTCCTAAAAACTGATAAGCATTTCAGTTACACTTGATTCTGTGGTGTTTTCTCTTCTGTTTTTCTAAATTATATACAATTTTGATATCTAGCACACAGAATCCCAAAGTTTTACCATCACTATGTTAAGATATCAGATCCCTTAGCCCTTGGGGTGGCCAGTGCCCTCAAGTTGGTTGCCTTTGTACATGAACAACCTCATCCATTTACACTGGGGTGCTATACGAAGATTATCATTTATTATATATGCCATAGTATATGGATGGTATATAGATGCACAGAGAAGCATACATGGTCCTTTTCCTTCTTCCTCTTCTCTTTCTCTTATTCTCTTCTATATTCCTCCTTTTCACACTTTCTAGACATCAAACCCCCTGACTTGTGAAGGACAAAGAAACAAGTAGACTAGGATTAGGGAGCATAGGCAGTTTGATGAAAGGAGACAGTCCAGTTCTTTTTACTGTACCTCAAGCCCTATTTAGATAAACTTTATTTACACATTAAGGAATAAAATGTGTTTTGACAAGTTGACTAGTTTCCCTCTGGGTTTTCATTTGCCTTGAGCAAAATCTGCAACAGTCTTGAGTAGATGGGGCAAATGTGTTTATGTATTGGGGTCCATGCCAAATTAAAAAGTTAGGTGTGCACTAGTTTCTGTAATAGGAACAGCGCGAATTCAAACAGAAAGGTAATAGAAACCAGTATAGGATGTCTAGACAAGATGAGAAAGCAAATCGCCTGGAATATGAATTGCATGATGGATATTATAATGATCCTGTTATTTTCTGAATTTTCTGAAAATTCAGATGACTTTCTGTTGAGCTTGAACCAGAAGGATTACTATGCCCATTCTGGGTGCAATCTGTGAGAACTGTACTAAAGCAGTTGAACACTGAAAATGTTAAAATGTCATCATTTTCTTTACAGCCCAACTACCATTTTTCTGATTGCAAAGTAAGTTCTTCAGTCCTGTCTATTATTTACTAGGAGTTATTTTTATTAACATCTTACAAGTCAAGTAACTTTGTAAAAATGCTTTAAAATAACAGATTCAAGGGCACTTTTTAAATACCACACCATCTCTTGCCTAAGGAATGCAAGGCAAAATTCAGACTTGAGAACTCAATTTCTTTCCTTATGAGTGATTGTTCATATTTTTTTTATAGATAACTAAGAGATATTACTCTTCTATTATTAACCTTACGATAATTCAAGTTAAATTAGCCAGAGGTTAAAACTCATCCTTTGATTTGATGGAAGAAATATCAGTGTCAACACAAGCCACACTGGGCTTGATCTTGGAGATAGATATGACCCAATGTATATATTTTTGTCACACAATACCAGAGGGAAGTTAACAGAATTGTGGAATATTAGACTTTTCATTTGCAAAAGAATGTGGTGATGGTACTACTGTTCATATGCATGAATGTGACTGAAGGGATTAGTAATTATCTGCACCCCTTTCCACTTTAAGAACCAATGTATCCTGGGGCCCCTGGGTGGCTCAGTGGGTTAAAGCCTCTGCCTTTGGTTCAGGTCATGATCCCAGACTCCTGGGATGGAGCCCTGGCATTGGGCTCTCTGCTCAGCAGGGAGCCTGCTTCCCTTCCTCTCTGTCTGCCTCTCTGACTGCTTGTGATCTCTCTCTGTCAAATAAACAAAATCTTTAAAAAAAAAAAGAACCAATGTATCCTGACCTTGTTGGTGATTATAATCATTCCACTATAACTTGATTACAGTTTTTAACATGTCAAGTCATCATCAACATCTTAAACATTAGCCACAGTTGGGAGAAAGGATAGTGATTAAAATTATAGAAAAAAACTTAGATTAAGCTTCTCGGTTGTATTATTAATAGAATCAGAATGGAGATGCCTTCTCATAAGGACTCAAACACAAATGAATCTTCAAGAAACAACAGTAGCTGACTTTTTTCCTTTCTGAGGCAAAGATGAGGTTAGATGTATTTTGATAGACTCTTCAAAACACACTTTTTTTCTTAACTCTAAATCTAGAGTGTTGGGCACAACTGTTTTCCATCCATAATCTCAAGAATTTTCTAAAATTGTTAAGTAAACAACTTATACAATAAGGAAAAAATGTGTAGGAATTGATAAAGAATTTGCTTGTCCCTTCAGCTATCCCTGATGTCTCTTATCCCATTTCTTCAATAAATAAGAAATTTCAATCTATATTCCTTATCCCCCTCCATGGCAAAGTAGAGATTTTAGGGTATATTAATACAAGAAAATAATAAATCAAGTTTGGAAAATTGTATTTTGTCCTACTCTACTTGGAGATATTTCATGTTTTTATAGGACATCAGAGCTTTAAGGTATCTCTAATATAAAATTCTTATAATATTGTTTCAAATAAATATTACTGCCCAGTATAGCACGTGGTGCTGAGCAGGCACTCAGTTTAATATAAATCAAATTAGTAATATATATTTAAATTACTCTTTATTTTTTTTCTGCTGAGCGACAAGTTGATTTTTAATAGTAATGACAACAACAAAGCCTGTTTGTTTTCAGGAAATATTCAGACCATAAATGTTTAAACAGCTTAAGGAACCATGTTTGAGATCTATCTCTGGAGTAACCAAACTTGCAGATTTTGTCAAACACTGAAGGATTTCCGTGGACACAAGACTGTCAGTGCTAAAACTGGGAAAATCCTGGCCACACTGGAACAAATTGGTCACCCTTACAATTATTTCTCAAAACTGAAGTTACATTGTATATAGATATATCTGAGCTATTAGATAATTTCTTACATTAAAACCTTAGAGTCAGGCGCCTGGGTGGCTCAGTTGCTTGACCAACTGCCTTCAGCTCAGGTGATGATCCTGGAGTCCCAGGATCAAGTCCCACATCAGGCTCCCTGCTGGGCAGGGAGTCTGCTTCTCCTTCTGACCTTCCCTCTCTCATGCTTGTAGTCTCTCATTCTCTCTCTCTCAAATAAATAAATAAAATCTTCTAAAAAATAAAAAAAAATAAAACCTAAGACTCAGGGAACCTGGGTGGCTCAGTAAGTTAAGGGTCTGACTCGTGATCTCAGCCCAGCCCAGGATTGTGAGTTTAAATCCTGTGTTGGGCTCCATGCTGGCTGTGGGCCCTACTTAAAAAAATAAAGAAAAATACAAAAAAAAAAATAAACCTGAGTCAAAGGATCCTCTTTCCTTTTACTTGAAATATGTAACATTATATTCAGCATAGAAAGAGTAAAAAGAAACGTATAAAAATTATTTTCATTAAAGGCTGTACCTTTAATTTCAAATGGTATTCGTAGAAATTTTATGACTGATTCATTTAATATTTATAACTCCACTATGGATGTCAGTTATCCTTTATGACATCATTTATAAGATGACTGAATAGGAGTCTATTTTCTAAGCTGAGCTACTTGGAATAGCATTATATATAATTCTTTAATAGCTGGAGATGGAATAGAAAATGCTAGGTGGAGAATTAACTTCTGAATTCTATTATACATTAGGGAATTAGGGTTACTTCTTCAGTGATATGGAAACAATTTAAGGGTAAAGTGTTTAGTAAAACTTCATAACATGGCTCATTTCGTATATGTCAGAGATCAAAGTTTGTTACGTGAAACAGCATAGTTATGCAGTAAAAATCTGAAATAATGCAGGCAGCAATGATGTGGACATTATCATAGCCCCTAGCATGCAACAAAACATGTTTAATGTGGTTTAATGTCAGTAGTTTAATGTTTTTTTTCCCCTGAGTTTTCTTTCCTTTTAGAATATTATCAATGCAGAATAAGAATAAGAAGTAATATACACTTAATGAACTTATTTATAATTACACTCATTCACATACATACATGCATGCATGTTCACATACATTCATATACATATATGTGTTTTATTTTTTTAAGGATTTTTATTTATTTGTTTATTTGACAGTAAGAGAGGGAGCACAAGTAAGAGGAGCAGCAGGCACAGGTAGAGGAAGAAGCAGGCTCCCCGTTGAGCAGGGAGCTTGATATGGGGCTCCATCCCAGGACCCTGGGATCAGTGAGCTGAGCCAAAGGCAGATACTTAATCAACTGAGCCAACAAGGCACCCCGACATATGTATTTTGGATGGCCACCTGTCAGATCTTTAAAGTTGCCTTCCAATCTTGATTCAGAATGATACTGGAAATTATTTTGAATTTAGGTATATTCAGACAAATGACATGCTAATTTATACCTTGAGTTTATCATCCTGAATTTATTCTTACTGTAATATAATTCTTAAAAATGTGTTTGGAAGCCTAATAATATTATTTAGGGTACATTTCTGTAACTTTAAGCATATGATTCTTTGGGGTAGAATACAAAAGAAATTAAAATGCATTTTGTGAGTTAGAGGGTAAGTTGCACATAGGATATGGAAGGGGCAATACCAAAAAGCAAGGAGATGAGCACAGGGAAAGGCCATATTTTTAATTACTTCCAAAGGGCACTGGTGTATGTTTTATAACTGTTCATCTCTGATTTTATGAAGTGCTAACTCCTTGAAGCACAAAATTGCATGTGTGTGCCTAAAGGCAAATGGAGAGAAAACATACCAGAAACCCTTGCTGACTCTTAGCCATGGTTTACTATGTACAGTTTAATATCTACTTACTTTGATTAGTTTTATAAGAAGAAAAAAAACTTTGAACTGAAAGCCTACCACTCAAAATTTAAGTTAGATTACAGATGGTGCTTTGAGAATTTCTTCCTGACTGAAAAATAGGTTGTTAATAGCAAAAGCTGTTTTGCAGTTCTGGTAATTGCTGTTAACTCTGAGAGATCATTGCAAATAGAAGTCTTTTAAACATGTATTCTTAAGTTCTTCCCAGTCCTTAAAAAGCAAATGCAGAAAAGAGAGGCTTTTTGCAGGCCAAACCTTGTTTGTGTATTCAATATTTAAGTGTTATAATTTGACCCTGCTAATAACCAACTTTAAGGGTTATTTAAGTTACCCTTTGGTGCCTAAATATGTCTGCTTTTAATAAAAGACATTTAAAGAGACAATAGGTGTTTTACTGGTAATTCAGAAGTTTCTATAATATTCCCATTTGGGAAGCTGTTTTGTCTAATGGTTCTATGAAGTCTTCAACAGGGGGTGATGTGGAACTCATGAGAAGCAGTGCCTTGTTTACTTCTAAATAGAAGGCTATAATAAAAGGATCAAATAAATGCCTCATGTAGCTAAAATTCAGATGTACCACTTAATATTTTGAGGTGGCAACTGCACTGTCATTTCATATAAAATTCCTTTCATTAACTATAGAAAACAGTTCCTGCCTGTCAGGCTTTGAATGTCCTTCTCTTAACTATAAAAGTAAACAGTAGAGAAATCACACACTTCTAGTGTTTTTTAAGATAGACTTGCAAAAAAAGGGGGGGAGCCCCTTTATAGTTTACTATCATTAAATAACATTTTAGAAAAAAATGCCATAGTGATTGGAAAGCATCATAAGATCAGTAAAATGACAAAACAGTCAACCCCCACATTCACAGTAGATGTAATAAACGAGTCAAATAATAAATTTTTAAAATCTGTCTTTTATAATTTTTTTTTGCTTTTCGTCTCATATATTTTTTAATGATGGCATCTCAGTGTTCTTGTTTTTCTGTCTAATCTGATAGACCTATTTTGATGGTATGTACTCGAACACAAAGGTCCGAGATACCTGGAAGAACCTACATACAATATAATGTAAAAGGCCTGTGTAGCCTAAGACTCTAATGTAACGCTAACCAGAGGAAAACACCACTGATCGGCTCTTTCTGTATTCTCTCTTCAGGCAGTAATAACAAACCGTTTATATGAAACTGTTGGAAAGCTATAAAAGTACATTGTTTTTCTTAAATACATATTGTCACCTTAGAGTTTAAAGATAGTGACCCTAGTGATGATCGCCATTTGTACACATGGCTATGAACGAAGAGGCAACTGGACAAGCTATACAGTTCACTTCATGCATGTGAGGAGGGTCTTTTGTAATCGACAATGTGCCTTCTTAGTGCAGAGTCTGCATCTGCAACTTTGCTTCTTAGAGACATAATATACTTCTTAGAGACATAATATACTGAAAGCATTGCTCAAGGAGAGAAAATACATATACACATTTTGGAAATATAGGACCATCTGGTTAGAATTACTTTTAAAGGCCACACTGAATATTAGTAGTTGATTGTACATACGGAGAGCAGGAAGGACGTTGTATTGCAATGCACAACACTGTCCAGTCTTAGGCAAGAGTACATTTTTGTTTTGTCTTGCTTTGCCTAAGCTTTCTTTCTAATATTACTTTAGGTTTTGTGGGTATGGTACCAGGTTTTCAATTTCTTGTTAAATATTTCATAATACTTCCTTCTAGGGGGCCTCATTTTAACATGTTCTTAATTGGTTCTAAGTCATTTGCAGCAGTTTTCTGTTCATTAATTCAGTTAATTATTGTAGTCTTTGGAGTTGAATGTCTTCATGAATTCAGATGCATGTTTTACAGAAGTCTAAAAATATTCATTTTTAAGTATGGTCAAATACAAATTGAAAGCAGTACCATCTGTAGAAAATTTTTCATAAAAATTATTGACTTAAAGGAACAAAAGTATGCTATTGTATATACCAACTTATATGCATTATCCAGTAAAATGGCATTTCAAAAGATTCACAGTGGGTAGCATATGGAATACTCTATAAACACTGATTAGATTTAATAATGTTTGTATCACTGTTTGGGAACATGTGCAAGGAAATGTGACAGCCATATATTATTAACATCAAAATAACTCAGAAGAAAAGCTCCTAATTAAAGCCGAACTGATTTAGAAACTTAGTAAAGTTGCAGCCAGAAATAACAACCTACCCACCTGCCCGGGACTTGGGACTTTCTTTTATGCATACAAAACAGACTTGCTTCTTAGGGCTACAAGATAGCTTCTATGAAAATTATAATGGGCTGTGACAATGCCATTTTCAGCTTCTCCAGAACAGCACAAAACCTAGTCTCAGAAGGACAACATTGCTGTTCAGTTAAGGTTTCAGCCAAGTGGCATCAAAGGAAAGTGAGATACAGTCTGCAGTTGTGCTGAGCTGCACTCAGTGGCTCTCTGTGATTGGTTAATATCCTCCTGCTTGCCAAATGTGCATATATTAAACTCAGCATCACAATAGCTAAGATTCACTCATGGCCTGCCTCAGTAATTGATGCACACCTGTCCTGGGGAGCAAGGTATGGAGGGCATTTGTGTTTTCATAATACGAGTCTTTGTGGTTTTTTGTTTTTTGTTTTTGTTTTTTTTTTAACTAGGTCATTTCTAGAAGAGGGAAGAAGAACCAGATTAAAGTAAACAGGGGAAGGAGGTTGCTTAATTGGACAGTTGGAAAATCTGGTTTAGGAAGATTCCCCAAGACTTCTAAACTGAACAGTTATATTATAATTAATTTATGTGCCTGCATTCTGAAATTTAAGAATGTTCAACAGGCTTTATTTTGTGGCCAAGTATTTGCAGGCTTAGGAAAGTTCTTTGTTATATATTTAGCCCTTTTTCAAGGTTGACATTTTCCTAATACTGAAATTGCCTTTTTAAATGAATTTTTCCTGTCTTTCCCTAACAATCCATATACTTAATTCCTTTTTAATTCATCTGAAAACAAAGATGGCCCTCCAGAAGCAATCGCTATTCTTCCCTGTTCTAAGCTTTGAGGCATGTGTTCTCTTGTATCATACCAGAGAGGTATATAGTATTGTTGGGTGTATTTTAATTGTATTATTATTTTGCTCTAATTGTATTATTATTTTGCTCTAAAAATGGATTAGCTCCTTAACTATTAGGTTATCATTTTCCCTAGATCTAGCATCTGTCATTGCTCTTGTTTATGCATCTTGGTTCCAGTCCAGTCTAAATAAAATATCTTTTTTATTTGCTGTAAGTCCTGAATCAGTAGTAAATGTACAAATATTTAAATTATTTTCCATATGTTCTCTTGAGATACTTATCCTTGTTTTCTTCTTTTGTTGTGACTGGAAAATAGAATTTATAAGCTGAATAAATATTCTATTTGATTCATAAAATGAGTTCAAGATACTTCTCATATATATTAGACTATGTAGTCATAGTCATCATTTTTTGCTAGTATATTAGTATGTTTATCTAAATTAATTTTCATTCACTAATGAATATTAGAAAGCACTATACATCACTAAAAATCTTTATTCATAGACTACGTATTTCCTAAGATGTATTATTATATAAACATATCCTTTCCCCTCGTTCAAAAATGTCTTTAAGGCATCATAATAAAAATGTTAATGTATTTACAGAGACAGGATAAATCAAAAACGTTAAAGATGAAAGAATCAGATTAGCCATTCCATTTGCTTACTCAATATGATGTCTCTTATGCCCAAGTTTCCATCTTTATAGAACTTATTGGGTATGTTTCACCCACTCTGCAATCTGATTTTCTTTTATCTACCATCTGCTGTTCAGTTAATATGTGTGTAAATGTGTGTTATGCAAAATAAATAACTGCCTAATATTTTGACACACTTCGCTCTTATGTCTTGACAATACCTGGGCATTTGTGGATAAAAGACATACATTTTTGTTTTACATGAGTAAAAATCACTCCCCCCTAACTACACACCCCACTAAAATGAGAATACATGAAGATGCTAAAAGGAAAACTCACACTTAAAAAATCCAGTAAATAAAAAAAAAATCCAGTAAATCTTTTATTAGAGTGATTCAAGTAGTAATATACAATAGAAGAATGCATTATAATTGGAGTGTTTCGTTTTGAGACTTTCACTAAACTGAGCACTAATATATATAACCTGATCTATCACTTACTTATTTGGAGCTTATTTCTGTGTCTCAATTTCCTTAAACCAGACAATGACTACTTTCAGTATTCTCAGGCAGCGGACATGTCTCCCAGGGCACCTCGGTTTTACAAAAGAGCACACAGGAGGAAACCAGTCAGGTTCTCTACTTAGGGTCAGCTTAATCACAGAATGTTCTTGTTGTTGCTGTAGTTCTAATTCCATTGCTGTTCCCTGAGTGACTCTGCCAAGTACTTAACAAGCCTTCTCATGAAATTGTCACAAAGTAGCTCTAAAATGTAAGGCTCAGAGCCTATTAGACTAAGCACATCCACTGGCATTTTTTCTCTCCTCCCATTTCTACATGGAGACACACACATGCGTGCACACACACATGCACACACACACTCTTCCTCTGGGCTCCTAAGCAAGGTCTGTGTATATTAAATTGCCAGGGGAGAAAGCAAGTCACTGACCCCTCTACCTTGAACTGGAACAGAACACTGAAACTACTCAAATATGTAAGTAAAAATTTGGATTCATTATGAGTGTGTGTGTGTGTATGTGTGTAGAATTTGTTACCCAAATAGAAGTTTGCCTTTTTATTATTGTGGTGAAAAATATCTGAAATCTACCCTCTTAACCAAATTTTAAGTATACAATACAGTATTCTTAACTGTAAGCACAATGTTGTACCACATATCTCTAGAACTTTTTCATCTTACATGCCTGAAACTCTATACCCATTGAATAGCATCTTCCTATTTTCCCTTCCCCCAGCTCCTGACACTGTCATTATAATCTCTGCTTCAATGATTTTGACTACTTTGGATCCCTCATATAAGTGCTATCATGCAGTATTTGTCCTTCTGTGTCTGGCTTGTTTCACTTAGTATAATGTCCTCCAGGTACATCTGTGATATAGCATATAACATAATTATTTCTTTTGTAAATAATATCCTGGTATATGTATATGCCACATTTTCTTTATTCACCCATCCATGGACATTTAGATTGTGTCCACCTATTGGCTATTGTGAATAATGCTGTAATGAACATGTGACTACTAATATCTCTTTGAGATCCTGCCTTTTTCTTTTTTTTAGTTCAAGTGCTGACTTTGCATAACACAATGACATTGAAACATATATGATTCCTAAGATCATGTAATTTTTTTGAGATGTCAGAAATACCTACAGACAGCAAACACATTAAAGATAGATTTATAGACCTAGTTTATATCCGTGTCACAAACTGAATGCTGCTGAAGCTAGTTTGTATTGTTTGTTTTCCTCAAGCAGAGAAATTTCACAGGGCATATTTTCATCTTTCCAAAAAAGGAAAGAAAAGAAAGGAATGTGTTGATAGGAAGTAATGCCACTATAGATCAATAGCTTCTTTCATATAAAGCATCAAAAAATGTCTTTCAGAATTAATGCAATTTCATATTTAAGACATACATTAAATTGGTATTAGAAAAAGCACAGCATCTATTAGTGATGTAGTAAAATCAATAAAGTCTTACATGTTATATACATGCATATGAAATCACATATATACACATACACATAAATCCATACATATTAGAGAATCTTAAAAATTAGATGAGTTGTTTAAAAACATAAGAAATATGTGCAAAAATTATCTTGGAAAAATTCTAACAAGAAGAAAATTTTCTGGGGCACCTGGGTGGCTCAGTGGGTTAAGCCTCTGCCTTCAGCTCAGCTCATTATCTCAGGGTTCTGGGATAGAGCCCCGCATTGGGCTCTCTGCTCAGCAGGGAGCCTGCTTCCCCCTCTTTCTCTGCCTGCCTCTCTGCCTACTTGTGATCTCTCTCTCTCTCTGTCAAATAAATAAATAGAACCTTTTTAAAAAATTGCTAAAAAAAAAAAAAGTAACATTTTCCTAGTGAGCATTCTGGCCCAAGGTCAGTCCAGAATAAGCTATTACCTGTTGACTAAACTCAGGGAAATATTCTGAAATGTTTTGCTTTCATGACTTAGGTATTAGATTAATGCTCCTTATATCCTGAAATGCACTTGTTTTCAACCTTGCCAAAAGTTTTAGTAAGCGAGGAAGAGATTAGGATTATGGTTAGGGTTGCAAGAACATCTAAAGAAAGTTCATACAAGGTGATGGCCTGAATGGATTCTGGTAAGTGAGCACAGATCTTCAAAGCTCAGAGAACTGCAAGTTGTAAGTTTAATGTCATGGGTGACAAACAGCCCAGACTAGAAACAAGTAAGAGTCCTCAATAAGCAATCAGGTTAGAAATACAAAATGTGTTTCAATGCCAATTTTTTTTTTGAAGATTTTATTTATTTGACAGAGACACAGTTACAACTAGAGAGGGAACACAAGTACGGGAAGTGGGTAGAGGGAGAAGCAGGCTCCCTGCTGAGCAGGGAGCCCCATGTGGGGCTGGTTCCCAGGACCCTGGGATCGTGACCTGAGCAGAAGGCAGATGCTTAGTGACTGAGCCACCCAGCCGCCCCTCAGTGCCATTTTTTTGCATAAGCGTAACATGTCTGTCTTTGAGATAGTTTACTGTAGGTAAAATTTAGGATGATGTTGCCATGTACTTATTAGGTGCTTAGCCCTGTTTTAGAGATCAAAGGAGATCCAAAGGTGTACAAATTTATTTTTACTATCATTTGCCTTCAATCTAGGATTGGAAGACTCACTATAAAGCATACAGCTAACTTAAATAATATATTCAGGTATTTCCATTAACGAAATCAAAGTGTTCACTTTTTCTCAAGATGTTAGTGCTTCCATTTTACCTGAATACTTATAGACTCTAGCATTTTACAGCTAGTAGTAACTGTAAAGATTTTCTATTCTAGTTGCTTTATTTTGCAATGTGAGGCACAAATACTACAGATTACCCTACCTTGCAAGAAAGAGATTAAATTTCTGCCTCGGTTCATAGGCCTTTCATATATACAGAGTTGGCTCTTAATGAGTTAAATTTGGTTTGGCAGACTTTTCCCTTTCTGTTGCTACTTCTTTACCTCATTGATGATTTTAGTTAAGGATAGATAAGCAAGAAATAATAAAGCATTATCAGCAGAATTTGAAATTACAGCTTGGATTGAAAATGCGTGATTGTGAACTATCTACAATTCAGTATAAGAAGCCCCAAATATGAAATGGACCATTTAAAAACAAATGTAAAAAATAAAATGCCCGAAGAATTCAAAGAACTATTTACAGTGAGATATCAATCCCAAATACCTAGACGTTCATTCCAAAGCAGCAGGTATAGCAGAAGTACCTGGTGTAGTAAAAATTTAAAAAAATTAAAAAACACAGAGAGTGTACAGTAGTGATGAGAAACAGTGATTCTTAGGTAATTGGCATCATCATTTCTGACTGATTTAATAACTATACATAGTTGTTTTTGAGTCTGTAATATTATGTCTTAAAGTCCTTTATACCCTAACTCTGTTGCTACCCAGAACAGTAAAATTCCAATTCCTGAGAGACATACCCTTTGGCAAAATTCATACTGACTACATATTTTGCATCATTGACCTTTGTAGTTAAATAATCTTTTATGGTCATTGGTAACTGTTACCACAGACTATGATAGCATATTTTGCTCTCATAGCTAAAGTTGTAATTCCAGACTATTCTATATTTTGAGGAAATATATCAAGGCCAAATGTATTCAGACTAAGGGCATGTTCACTGAATCAGTAAGAATGTTAAGGAAACACTTGTAAGGTACTGTCCTGATCTAGATCGGATTGGATGAAAGTAAGTCTTTGTTCTGTTTTCCTTGGCTTTGCAGTTCTCACTGTTGCCACAGAAGCTGATCTCCAAGTTATCAGAGAGCCCAGCTACCTCCAGACTGCCTGTTAGATACTGTAATCCCCATGTTCCATAGGTGTCTCATACTCAGTGTATACAAAACCAGCCATTATTCTCCCTCCTGCTCTCTACCCTATATTCCTTTTTTTTTGGTCTCCCAAGTTCTGTTATAAAGCAAGCATGCACAAAACATACACTGAGTCATATGGGCTAAAAAACTCAAGTGACATTCTCAATGCTTCCCCCCACTCTAACCACTAATATCTAGTCAGTCACCATTGTCCCATGGACACTATCTCTTCCATATTTCTTATATCTATCCTTTGTTTTCCATTTGCAGTACTATTCTGTTAATTTCCTAGGTGCTCTCCCATGGTTCAGTGTGTCATCTTCCAAACCATCTTTCTGTTAGTTAGGTTCCTACAAACAAGTAAAATGATACTACTCCTCTGTATAAAAACCATCTGTTACTTGCACAAAGACAACTTGAGAACCTTAATATGCATTCAATACCTTTCCAGGTAAAGGGAAGGAAAGACTTGCCCTCTACGTTCCTATATTTGATAGCTGGTTCTATGTAACAAACTGACAATAGGCAGATTAAGAGGAGAAAGGTATACAAATTTATTAACATTTAATATGATATATACAGGGACATCACAGGAGAAAAAAGTGAATACCTAAGTAAGTGGTGAGATTTGAGAGCTTTTATGACATCTTAGGGGAGAGAGGTTGTAGGCTGCTTAGAGGAAAGATTTTTTAGGGAAGATGAATGGGACCCAGTGTGTGACCTAGTTTGTCTGGGTCAAATGTCAATTTCTTTAGCTTCTTCTGTTTTTTAAAAGATTTATTTATTTATTTTACAGAGAGAGTGAACAAGCAGGGGGTTAGTGGCAGAGGGAGAGAGAGAATCCTGAAGCCAACTTCCAACTGAGTGTGAAGCTTCCATCCCAGGACCCTGAGATCATGACCTAAGCTGAAATTGAGTTGGCTGCCTAACCGACTGAGCCACCCAGGCAACCCTCCTCTCCTTTGATAAGTGTCAGTCTTCCTTGGTTGATGAAACTCCCAGGGAAATTTATAACAATTGCGTTCCTTTTAGAGACTCTGTCTTTAAGCAGATAAGGGGAGTTCAGGGAAAGCCTCTCCTTGCATTTGCTGTTTTTCCACATGCCTTCAACTCAGAATCAGTCATAAGTCAAAGAGGCATATTTTAGGTGGTTTGTTCTGCCACCCATCACAGGCTTACCTTCCTCTACATCTCGTCGCATACTCAAACTATGTTATCCTAGAATAGCCAGAGTTCCTTGGTGACTCCAGATACATTTATACCTTTGCTCATGCCATTCTCATTGCCTGGAGTGTCTTCTGTTTGGATTGAGAGATCCTTCCCTTATATCAAGATGAAACTCAAAAGTTACTTCCTTCTGCGGTCATTCCTAATAATCTCAGAATCACTTCTTGCTATGCATTTCCACATCTTTCTTGAATTCCTTTGTGAAGCTTAGTGTTTATGTTACTATGTATTTATATCTTTTTTTTTTTTAAGAAAAGGACATGCTGGTTAAATATATAGTTTTGTGTTATGAGGGAATGGGGAAAGGTACCCAGATTCAAATCCTGAATCCACCACTTACTATCGAGATGGCTTACTCTTGAAAAAGTTGATCTCCCTGAGGCTAATTTCTTCATTTGTAAAATGAAGTTAATAATAGCATATATGCATCATAGGGCCATTGAGAGTGTTAAATATGACAACACTTACAAAGCATTTAACTCAGTGCCTGGTTCATTGTAGAGTTCAATAAACAATTGCTTTCTGCTATTCCTGCTCAGCTATTATTTTATCTGTCTCTCAACACTAGTTTATAAATTCAGTGAGGGTTAGAAACCATGTCTTATCACTTTACTTTCTTTTTCTCTACTTAATCTTGCACAGTTTCGTATACAGTATTGCTACATGATAAATGATGTTCAGAACTGAATGTGAGGTAAAGCTGGAGGTAGAATTTGATCTAATTAATGTCTGCATGCATGCTATGAATATTAAATAATAATACTGACATTCCAGAGTATACACATCAATCTCAAATTTTATAATCATAACTGTTACTCCAAACACCACTGTTTGCATGCCAATCTGCATAGTTATGTATTGGCTAACACCTGCTATTTTTTTTACTGCCTTTGATTCAATGTAACATTCTTAATAATTTATCAAGTATGCTTTAATGGAATATTTATATAATACAGACTCTTATCAGTATTTAGGAATTAGCAAGTAGATTTACTCTCATTTGGACAATATTCTACGTTCCATTAGTCCTAGGGGTTTTCTTTTTTTGTTGTTGTTATTATTGTTAGTGTGATGTGTGTGTGTGTGTGTGTGTGTGTGTGTGTGAGAATTTCGCTAACATCTCTTATGCCTTTGAGCAGAAGAAAACTGATCCTATCACTTCCTTGTTTAAAACTCACCAAAGACATTTTTCTCAGGAAAAATTTCAAAATGCTTAAGAGACCTGTAGAATCTAGCCCCTATTCACTTCAGGAACTTTCTTCCTCCTGTCTCCCACTTACTTCATAGGCTTTTACATTTCCAGGCCTTTTTCCTCTTCTTCATGTTCAATTATATTTATTTTTCAATTTATAATTTTTTAAATGTTTTATTTCTTTGTTTAATGTATGTCTTCCCACTAAACTATAATGTCTATGAGAGTAGTGACCAGTGACCTTTTGTGTATATTTACTACTGTATTTTCAACACTTAGAAGATAACCGGCACATAGCAGGCACTTAATAAGTAGATTTGAATAAATGAATGAAAAAGCACTCTGTGGGGTATCTTCAAAGGAAGGGTAGAAAGAAATCTATACAAAAGACAAAAGGGAGTGAATGATGAAAGGGGATAGAGAAAAGGAGTTATGTATGTACCTCTTACCTTTGTCATCCCATTTGTGGCTTTAACTGGAAGCTGATTTGAAAACATTTTCTTTATACCTGATTGCCTTAGGCCATCTATGGAAAAGTGGGGTCACCGCAAAATGTGTTCATCTCTCCAGTAACATAATTGCCTCCTCTGTGTTAAAAACTAGAGATCTTGGTTCAGAATTTTCATCATTAACTATACTATCTATGTTACATTAAGTGTCCTATGCCTAAGTTTTATAATCTGATTTTTAGAAGAATTTTGTAGTCTATATCCTAAACTATTGTAAAGTATTGTGTTGAATCCAAATGGAAATTAATAGATGCATTCCTTATTGTCCTTGTTAATGTTTCACATTTTAAAATATTTGTCCATACCTATTCATCACATAGTATGTGCTTTGTAAGTAAATTCCAAATACTTTAATATGTGTTAATGTAATTTTTCAAAGATAAATTTCTTTGAAATATTAATTTTTTACTAAAAATGATATACTCAAAGTGAAACATTATTTTCTTTTTAGCATTTAGAGGAGTATTTTCTGGGAGGTTATGGAAAGAGGAGATGATATTTTTATTCTTCAATAGAGAGTATATTTGTGACTTCCTTTTATTTTAATGAATAATTATGCCATGTTGCTAACTAAAGCTTGTGTGAAGGTTAAGTGGATCTCAAGTTGATTTTTCCAGGTTTTCAACAATCCAGCAGTAATGCTATTTCAAATTCCAAGTTTTTTATTAAAATCAACTAATGCACTCCCTATGAAAATGAGAAATTTTAAGAACTGATATAACTCAATTACATAAACTCCTTCATCCCCAGTGCCCCGCTAATGCTTATTTTGGTTCTATTGGAAAAAGTTTTCTGTGGTAACAATTACTCTTTATGTTGAAATTAAGTAAAATGATAGTGTTCTCTGCCTAGTATTTGATGAAGCAGTACTATGCAGGGGAGGAAAAAGTTTTCCTCAACCACATCAGGGTCTCTTGGTAGGTCTAAAACTTAAACTGACAAAGAGAGTAACAGGAGAAAACATACAAATTTATTAAATATACCTTTCCCATAATATGGGAACTTTCATTAGGAAATGAAGACACAAAGAAATTGTTAAGCTTTTTTAATGGTAGATTTGCTAAAGACTAGAAAGTTGTGGAAAGGCATAATTGGGCAAAAAGCACAAGCTAAACTGAGGGGAACTTAGTAAGCCCTGTTCATTCAGATTCTTCTCAGTATCCCTCCATCTTGGAGATAAGGGTATTTTTTTCTCTCAGGGTATAAGAAAGCTGCTTTGCACATGGAGGTATTATACCTTGCTTCAGGAGAATGTCAGAGTGACCTTCCTGCTTCCTCCTTTCTCCTAGAATTTTGAATATGCCATGGTGCCGTATTTTGGGGTAGCATGTGCTGAACCCTTTCAGCTATTTTACCAGTGAGAGGGCAAGGGTTAACAATACCTACCTTAACCAATTTATAGACAGGTAGGTACAGCTACCAAAAATAGTGAAAAAATGGTATATAAGATATCAAAGTGTAAAGAAAATAATTTGCTTCTATTTGAGTAAATGCCTATGGATGAATTATAGCTGTTTCAGGTTGAATTTTAAGTCTATACTATTACAGTATTACTAAGGAATATACTCTATAAATTTATACATAGTCACACAAAAATATAGATGATAAAGTTTTAGACAATTCCGTACAATACATAAATACCCAAGTAAGTGAAGACTGCCTCCCTAGGTCAGATTTTCAAGTGAGTTAATATAAAAAGGCTTTGTGGGAGTTATGATATATGTTTTATAAATTGAATTTCCAGATTCAGATCAAACAGTTTAAAATTTATACTTATAAAAGCTTAACATTTTACCTGCTAGTGTTTTAAAATGCTGAGAACATTTTAATTTATCAACCTTGTAATGAACACTTCTCTTAGGGAGAAGATGATGTGATTTTAATTCACAGTTATTTTGTCTAAACGTCCAAGCTGGAAAAATTAGAAATGTCTGTCTTTGTAGAATAAGGAATTTGAGTCAAATACCAAAAGAAAAATTGCTCTAAATTACTTTTCCCTGCTTATTTGATAAGTACTTTATATGTATTAGATATGTTCACTTTACCACCTTAAGGTTATACTTATTTTAAGGATACAAAATGCTATGAATTACCTCATCTTGGAAATTCTTCTTGCAAAGTCCATTGTTTTCTCAGAGTTCTCCTCTCTAAATATTTCAAAAATTCCTAGATTATTTAAGCATACTTTTAAATCCCAGGATAGTCTAATCATCCTCCCCAAAGTACTCCATAATCTTTTGTCACTGATAATATTTCTACTGTGTGCCAGGCACTATTCTAGGTGCTGATGAGTCATTGGTCAATAAGACATGAAAGGTCTATTCATGGGCCACATTTTTTAAGTAGGGAAAGACAGGCAATATAGAAAGAAAGAATGTCTGATAGTTATAAGTTTGCATAATGAAACAAAATAAGCAAGAGTAATAGTGATGGAAGTGGATATTTTAAAGATTTATTTATTTTAGAAAGCAGGGAGGAGAGACACTCTTAAGCAGACTTCACACTGAGCACAGAGCCTGACATAGGGCTTGATCTCATAACCCTGGGATGGCGACCTGAGCCAAAACCAAGAGTCGGTAGCTCAGCCTACTGCACCACCCAGGTGCCCCAGAAGTGGATATTTTAGATTGAGTGGTTGGGGAAAGCGTCTGTGAGGAGGTGACATTTGAGTTGAGATTGATTGATCTGGTGAAAAAGAAACATTCTAAGCAGAAAGAACCATAAGTACAAAGTCCCTGAGGTGGGTATGAAAGCTTGGTATGTTCAAGTGGGAGAAAAAAATGGTTAATGTGACTGGTCATAGTGCTTAAGAGGGAGAATGAGACGACATTAGGTTGCAGAGGTGAGTAGAGGCGAGACCATGTGGATCATCATAAACCCTGAGAAGTAGTATACATTTGATTCCAAGGGTTATGATAAATTACTACAGGGTTTTCAGGGGAGAATTAATATTTTCGATACCAAGAGAGTCACCTAAAACAACAACAGCATTCAAATGGAGATGACAAGTAGGCAGTTGATTATAAAACTTAGTACCTCAGGGAATAGATTGGGGCTAAATACATAATTTGGAGGGGAGAGTTCACCAGTATACATGGTATTTAAAGTCATGTGAATTACTTAGATCAGTTAGAGAGAATGTAGATAGAGGACTCAGGATCAGGCCTTTAGTGTACTCTAAAATTTTATAGAAGTTACCAGAGAAGAAGAGGTGGTAAGAGAAAAAATATTTTTAAGCATGAGGGTGGGTGTCGTAGAAACTGAGTTGCTAAATGTATCTGAATCTGCTGAGACATCAAAAGGAGGACCGAGGGGTGAACATTGAATTTGACAATATGATGGTTGTCATTATAAATAATACATTTCTACCATATCAAAAGAATGGTATACAGACTAGGTATTAAGCAAGGGACTATCATGATGTCTCTAGTACCTGAGGACAAATAATTGTCCCTCTACCCTTCTGAGTTCCTCACTGAGACCCCCCCATAATAAAAGATTAACAAGAAAAAAACAAACAAGTTTATTGACATATACACCTCATGTATACATGGGAAATACCAAGGGGAAAATGAGTAACTCTCTGAGGTAGCCTAAACCACCAGTTTGTTTTTTTAAATTAAGATTTCTTTAATTCCAGTATAGATAACATACAGTGTCATATTAGTTTCAGGTGTAGAATATAGTGATTCAGCAATTCTATATATTGCTCAGGGTTAATCATAAGTGTACCCTTTAACCCCCATCCCCTTTTTCACCATATTCCCCCAACCCACCTTCCCTCTGGTAACCAGCAGTTTGTTTTCTATACTGAAGTGTCTGTTTCTTGGTTCATCTTTTTTTTGGTTTTGTTTTTCTTTTTTCCCTTGCTCATTTGTTTTGTTTCTCAAAGTCCACATATGAGTGAGATCATATGGTATTTGTCTTTCTCCGACTGGCTTATTTCGCCTAGCATTATACTCTCTAGCTCCATCCATATTGTGGCAAATGGCAAGATTTCATTCTTTTTACGGCTGAATAGTATTCCATTGTGTGTGTGTGTGTGTGTGTGTGTGTGTGTGTTTTGTCTGTGACCTTTCTTTATCCATTTACCCATACATGGACACTTGAGCTGTTCCCATAAGTTGGCTATTGTAAATAATGCTGGAAAAACATAGGGGTGCATGTATCCCTTTAAATTAGTGTATTTTTTTTATTTTGGGGGTAAATACCCTGTAGTATGATTACTGAATCATAGGGTAGTTCTATTTTTAACTTTGTGAGGAACCTCCATACAGTTTTCCACAGTGGCTGCACCATTTTGTACTCACACCAACAGTGCAAGAGGGTTCCTATTTCTCCATATCCTCTCCAACATTTGTTTCTTAGGTTTTTGACTTCAGCCATTCTGACAGGTGTGAGATGATATCTCACTGTAGTTTTGGTTTGTATTTCTCTGACGATGAGTTATGTTGAGCATCTTTTTATGTGTCTGTCAGCCATCTGGATGTCTTCTTTAGGGAAATGTTTGCTAATGTCTTCTGCCCATTTTTTAACTGGATTGTTTGTTTTCCAAGTTGTATAATTTGAGTATTGAGTATTGAGTTGTATAATTTCTTTATATATTTTGGATACTAAACCTAAGCAACCAGTTTAAATACCATCTGCAGCTAAAGATGAAAGAAAGGTGTGAGGACACTTATTTTAGGGAAGGGGAGGATGGTTAACAGGAAATTCACCATAAACAAGGGTAAAGTTTGTTATACACATTGAAATCTGCAACTTAACCTTTAGTATTTCAGATACCATTGATTCTCTTGTAATTTAGAGTCAGACTTCTTTTCCTTTATAAATGTAATTCCCCTTCCAAAAAGGTAACTTAATCTTTTCAGAGTTTTTCCTGTGTTTGGTGTTTCTCAGTTGGCTCAAAATAATCTATGCTATCTGTCCATTCCTTAACTGGATTATTTGGTTTTTGGGTGTTGAGTTTGATAAGTTCTTTGTAGATGTTGTATACTAAGCCTTTATCAAATATGTCATTTGCAAATATATTCTCCCAGTCAGAGAAAGAGAAATACCATATGATTGGATTCATATGTGGAATTTAAGAAACAAAACAGATGAACATGGTGGGGGTAGTCGGGGAGAGGCAAGCCATAAAACAGATTCTTAACTATAGAGAACACACTGAGGGTTGCTGGACGGGAGGTGAGCAGGTTTAAATGTGTATGGGTATTAAGGAGGGCACTGTGATGAGCACTAGATGGTGTATGTAAGTCATGAATCACTAAATTCTACTCCTGAAACTAATATTACTCTATATTTTAACTGGAATTTAAGTAAAAACTTGAAATAAAAACAAATAAATAAATATCTATGCCAAAGAGGCATATTTTGGGATGGCATATTCTGATTCCCTTCACTACATGCTAACCCTAGATGAATAAGTGCCTTCTATTTAGTTTCTACAACACTAAAATTTGAATACTGGTATTTCTCTCCCTTTTTGTTAAAATTGTTATGAAGAGTATGGGACATAATGGAAGGGAAGGTATGTAAATGGTACAATCCATACAAATGCAAATTAATGGTAGAATTATTTGTAATATTATATTGTAAGCTTCTTAAGGGGCTAGATTAGGCTTTAATGAACATTACACCCATGACAATGCTTAGCATAGTACTAACCAGTGAATTTAATGGCTTCTCAAAAAAATAAAATAAAAATTCCTAAATGAAATAAAAGGATGAAAAGGATTGATGGTGTTTAGCTCTTTTTTACCTGTGGTTCCAGTTAAGATTTGGTGACTTCCTTGCATCTGTGGAAGATTTCAAGTGCTGACTCATGCCATATATCCCCTTTAACAAAATAATCACTTTGAAGGAGATAAACAAAGGACTTGGAGATTGGGCAGCTTTCCATTTGTTATTTCTAAGATAAGCCATTCCCAGATTTTTTCAAATTTTCTCACTTTGGTACATAGACAGAATTTCTGAAATCAGTTTTTTTTTTTTCTAGGAGAACAAATTTATGAAGTCTTGTATCACTACATAGACATACTGTAGCTGGTGAAAAACTGTTATAAATGGGAAACTTTTTTTTTTCTTTTTATCTTTGGGTTTTCTCTGTGTGGTACAGATGTTGAGCCTTGTGAAATACACAGTTTAGTACTTTGCATTGCAAATAGAGTACAAGTAAGAGAACTTTGATAACTTTTATGCCTAGCAAGTCTCTGGCAGGAGTCTGTTTTGTTTAGTAAGAGAGACTAGCAAACAAAATACTCATTTTCATTCTGTGCTAGGAAATGAAAAGTATTGTCTTATTTCTGCAACTCAAAATGTTTAACACTTTATTAGTAGTCAAAGTTATATGGTGATAGTCTCAAATGTATGTGTAGCATTATATGAGATCCTTTTGTTCGTAAAAAGAAATTACCAGAAATGCATTAATTCTTTCAGTCTATTGAGGTTAAAATAGATTTGAGGTTTGAAAAATTTAAAGATTATTAGCTGGAAGGAGGTTGTTATGTTGCTAATGTGAATGCTAATATTTAAGTAGCATAAGAAAGAACATAGGTAGGGTCCTGTCTCACTTTTATTTTTTTTTAAAGATTTTATTTATTTATTTGACAGAGATCACAAGCAGGCAGAGAGGCAGGTAGAGAGAGGAGGAAGCAGATTCCCTGCCGAGCAGGAAGCAGACTCCCCACCGAGCAAAGAGCCCGATGCGGGGCTCGATCCCAGGACTCTGGGATCATGACCCGAGCTGAAGGCAGAGGCTTAACCCACTGAGCCACCCAGGTGCCCCTCAGGAATTTTATATATTTATATTTGTAAATTTTAAGATTAATCTTAAAATCATAAAATTGATTATTTCAAAACACATTTATCAGTGTCTGATAAAGTAATACTACCATAATATATTAATACATTATAATGGACCTTACTATAGCATGCCCCAAACCGTGCTGTTATCCTTCTTTTATAATTCTAAGTATTTTACCTTTTTACATAATGACATTTTACTTCGGTGATCATTGATTTTTTTTTAAGATTTTATTTATTTATTTATTTGACAGAGATCACAAGTAGGCAGAGAGGCAGGCGGGGGGGGGGGAGCAGGCTCCCCACCGAGCAGAGAGCCTGATGCGGGACTCGATCCCAGGACCCCTGAGATCATGACCTGAGCCAAAGGCAGGGGCCCAACCCACTGAGCCACCCAGGCACCCTCATTGATCCTTTTTGAAATTTAACTCTAATTTTTAAAGGTGGATTTGGTTTCCTTTATTCTTCATTGTTAGCCTACTTACCTTTCTCTGAAGCATTCTTACCAATTTATATTCAAAAGTTATTAGCCGTGAAAGAAAGATTAGAATACTCAAAAATGTTCACAATATTTGCTTCTGAGTTATTGAAAATTTTAGGTATTTGTTTTTGTTTTCTAGGTCACCTAAAGAGATTTTTTTTTTTTGAGAGAGAGATTGGGTTGCCTGGGTGGCACAATCAGTTAAGCATCTGACTCTTGGTTTGGGCTCAGGTCATGATCTCAGGGTCCTGAGATTGAGCCCTGAGGTGGGATCTGCACTCAGTGCAGATTCTGCTTGGGATTCTCTTGGGCAGGAGAGAGAATCTCCACACTCAGAACCACACCACAGGGGCTCCATCTCATGACCCTAAGATCATGACCTGAGCCAAAATCAAGAGTCAGAAGCTTAACCAACTGAGCTACTCAGGTACCTTTAAAGAGTTAATTTCCTATATCTGTATCCTCTATAATCAGGAAGAAAGTACTGTAATTTATTTCTTTAGGGATAAATTTATATACAATGATACCTTTAGTCAGACACATTTACATATTTGATTCATTTATATTTTGGTACTGGTTGTTATCATTTTTTTGATAACATTGTAAAAACAAGGATATAATTAATTTCTGGATAAACAGCTTTTCTACAGCATACTACTCAAAGTGTATTCAGGACTGGCAGCATCAGTATCACCTGGGAACACATTAGCAATCATAATTCTCACGCTCCTAGGCTCAGTCCCAGCAAACAGCAGTCTGGGTTTTAGCAAGCCCTTTGAGTGATTAAGGTTCTAGTGCTATACCAGAACTCTCCACCTCTTTCCCATCTCCCTTTTTCCCTCTTCCTTTCTCTTCATACCTCCATCTTGCCTTCTCTCCTCCTCTCTCCCTCTCCTTCCCCTCTTCATGTAGGATAAGCATGCATGTATACACACATACACACACACACACACACAGCCTATATATTAGAATTCACTGTAACCTTTCTCTAAATAGAATATGTGTATTTAAAAAGAGAGTATTTTTTTCTAAGTTTTTTTATTTTGTTTCTGCTCTAGCTTGTTCATTAAAATATAACTGAGGCAGTTTTCTGGTGTTTGTATTTATATGCCTTCACTTAGCAAACATGTTTTATATGGTTATAAATTAGTTTTTTTAAAGATTATATTTATTTAATTCATGAGAGAGAGAGAGGCAGAGGCAGAGGGAGAAGCAGTTTCCCCACTGAACAGGGATCCCAAAGTGGGACTCTTTTCCAGGACCCTGGGATCATGACCTGAGCTGAAGGCAGGTGCTTAACCATCTGAGCCACAAAGGCATCCAAAAGATAACTGAGGCAGCTTTCTGGTATTGGTACTTATATGCTTTCATTTAGCAAACATGTTTCACATGGTTAAACATTAGATAGTTCTGCCTAATTTACAGATTTCTAGAACTCATTAACCAATATAATGACTCTAGCAAGTTATCATAGACTGAATTGTGTCCCTGCAAAAATTCCTATGTTGAAGCCCTATCCCCCAAAATCTCAGAATGTGACTGACTGTATTTAGAGATAGGGTTTTAAAGAGGCAGTTAAGTTAAAATGAGGTCCTTAGGGTGTACCCTACTCCAACATGACTAGTGTCCTCATAAGAAGAGAACATGAGGATACAAACACAGGCAGAGGGACCAACATGTGAGGATATAGTGAGAAGGTGGCCATCTATAAGCTAAGGAGAAAGGCTACAGAAGAAACCAAACTTGTCAATACCTTGATATTGAATGTCTGGCCTCCAGAATTGTAAGAAAATACATTTCTGTTGTCTAAGCTACCCAGTCTGTGGTATTTTTTATGATGATCATTGCAAATTAATACATAAGTATTTATAAAAATGATGGTATACTTCAATCTTAATATCTGGTGATTGCCTTTAAGGTACTATTGGGTCATGTTCCTTAACAGAAAGCTACAGTTTTACAAAGAGTGCCAGAGACCAGTATGAAAAACTGTTCACCATGCACAATAACATGCTAAAGCTCTATGAGAATCTTGGAGAATACTTTATTTTTGACTCTAAGACAGTGAGCATCGAAGAGTTCTTTGGTGATCTCAGCAACTTCCGAACTTTGTTTCTGGTGAGTAATACATCTTAAAGGATTGCAAGTCCTGTTGCTTGTGTTTTTTAAATAGTCTCTTCCATTAGCATTTTATGTACCTATTGATCATATTGACTTCATGTTATAGGCCTTTAGCAGGAATTGACAGATATTTTGTACCTGTGACATAGATAAAGATGGTTGGCTGGCTTAATATATAATGGAGACTTAAATGAATTATCTTCAACTTTAGATATATATGGGAATCTCTCTACCGAAATTTTGTAAGAATGAACGAATTGGTACTTAAATTATGTTAATTTTTATATAGCATAGTATTGTAATTTGACCTAGCTTAAAAATTAATATCTAAAGTCATCTTTCACTTAATACATTAAAATGCTATGATTTGTGAGCAAGTTTTTGTCATAGTCTATATAAGAAATCAGCTCTAAATTAGTCTATATAAATGACCTGTAATATTCAGATTTTCTTTCATAATGTAGGCTCCTGTTTCAAACTATAACTCTTGGGGATAACAGGAAATATTAGCATTAATTAGAGATGGGTAGTCAGGGTGCCAGTTATGAAGCAAAGCTTTACTGTATAAATGTTGTTGAAGTAGTCCTCTGCATCCAGTGAAAAAGTAGAAGAGCAGACTCTCATTATGATAGTGATAGATATGTGTAATAGTTGATACCAAATAAGTAAGGTTTCATGTATTTTAAAGAAGAAATTCTAGCAATTATCCCCAACAGGAAGATCAATTAGCAAACAAATTCATTGCAGTTTGAGATACGTTTCTATTCCCAAAGCAGTTATTTGCTAAATAAGGCTTGCTCTCTTAATTGAATATGTTGCACCATGAAATTGTTGGATTGGGGTATGACTTGCACAGTCTGTGAGAATCAGATACTTTTGTGGAAAGCGTTTGCTCTTATCTACTGAGCCAGGACATATAACCCAGAGCACATCCTATTTTTGGTGACAGAAGCTTAAAAAGGCTTTCATAAATATGATCATTTGTCTCTTTTTTTCTGAGAATCTTAGCTTATTTTGGTCTCTGGTCTTTACCCCTTAATAGACACACATATTTAACTTTTTAGCTGGCCAGTAAGTAGTAAAATGTGTTCTGGCAATAACTCACCCAACTATTTTCAAAACTTAAAAGCTATAAGTATGACATGAACCTGTGCATACCTACATTATATCTACTTGGACTATTTTCAAGAAGAAAGCAAATATGTTGAAAAGGAATGGAGATTAGAAAATACACTTCAGTTGACACACTGAAAAGATAAATCCAATAAGTTATTTTATAACATCAGTGTGGGTAACTGGATGTAATTATAGTTAACTATTGTCAATCTCTTATTAAAAAGTGCCTTGTTTTAGTGGATTGGATGTGAAAACACTTGTCACATTAGTGGCCCACACCTCCCTGATGCAGTCATAGAATAGAATTTGATGTACTCCCATTTTATAGCATCTGTTTAAGGACAATTCCTGTGTGGCAGCCTGTTGCTTTGAAATCTTGCTAAGAACTAGAACTAGAATTGTATTACTTCTCAATCATAAGTTTTTTTGTTTGTTTGTTTTTTGGTGGTTTTTTTTTTTTGATGTGATGTAATTTTTAAGAAGACCTGATTCAGTGACCAGGCGTTGTCACTAATAAGCTGTGTGAATTTATATAAGTCATTTATCTTTTGTAGCTACTTATTCTTTTAACTAAAATGAAGTGATTTTACTCCTGATCTCTAAGAATTTATTCCTCTTTAGAAGTCTGTGAGCCACAGAATTGCAGAGAGTCATGTGAATTACATACATAAATAGGATATATTTGTGTACTGACTTCACTGTATGTATAGCTTGAGTACAGGAAAGTATTTTGTTACAAATTATTCTCATTGTAAGTAAGTTGACATTCTGAAGTCCAGTTTCGTGTACATTTATGTTAATTTCTTGAGATCCTGCTAAGATTGATTTTAAAGCTTTCAAAATAGGTAACTATCTCCTATAATGTGTCCTGGTCAACCACTGCTGTCTGCCTTTCAGAACACTATTACTATCATTTTTATCTGCAAATCATTATTGACTTGCTGGCATGAGAGCCAGGTGTGCAGCTTATTAGTTGTTTTGAACTTGGGTCGGTTAGGTAACCTCTCTGGGCATCAGTTCCCTCATTTGTAAAATACAGGTGATAATTCCTGAAATATCTTTCTCAACACTATGTGAAAACACCTTATAACCTATGCTATGTGGATGGAGAATATTATTAGTCATATTCTACCCATCCATTTGATGATTATTTATTGAGAACTGTTTTGATTTTGGTAATGCTCTAGTCCAGAGATAAAAGGAAAATAATAGTCTCTATCTATGAATGAAAAGAGACAGGTAAGTAAATACAATGTAATTTAATAGTGCTGCCTTAGGAGTATCAAGGTGCTATAGTAATGCAAGGGAAGAACTGCCTAACCTTGCCTGAGCTGGCCTGAGGAGCCTTCACAGAGAAAGTGACATTTGGGCAGACTCTGGAAAAACCCATAGGTGTTTGACCAGTAGACTTTGACAAGCAGATTTAAAGCTTTTACACCTTACCTATAATAAGCTGAACACTCCTAAATCAACATCACCAACTTCAGTCAATCATGTTCACCATGTTCCTGTTTCATAGTGAACATGAAGTGATTTCACTCTCCCAGGGGAGGGAAGAACCCAGAAAGAGAGACAAAAATTGTGATCGCCAAAAGTTCCCATTTTGTTAGTGTTTTCTGTATTTGGCCTTAGGGTTCCTACTGCTAAAAGCATATTGGACTATACATGGAAGCAATAAAATACCAGTATTGCTGAGAAGAAAATAAGAGTTCTGATTCATGTGCTACCAAAAATTACTTCCAGATGAGCTCAGAGTTTCCTCCTGGGAGATCTATTTGGCATGTGTAGCATAAACAAAATGCACATAGCAAAAAATCTTCCTCAGAGAGATACCATCTAAAGGATGGAGAAAATGGAAATAAACAAAAGGGTTTGACATTATGGATTAAGATCTTTTTCAAAATAATCACATTCAAATTAATGGAAGCAAAATTGGGTAATCTCTGTGAGATGCTGCTATATTAATTATTCATATCATTCATGTTATTTATTACTCAATTGAGGATGTTAAACATATTCAAGATGAGTGTCCTGTATATTAGCATGAAGATATATGTAATTGGAAACATTTCTAAATTCAGAATTAAGTCTCTCTTTCTAGTTAGCTTCCTGACATCATCAGAGTTCAAAAAACCGTTTATAATATATTCAAGATTAATTAATAATCCCTAAATTTATGTTGAATATTGTGTAGAAGAAAATAAAATTCCACATTTATAGAAGGTCTAGACCTCTTTTTTTGCTTATTCTTCTTTATGCTTCAGTTAGTTCAAATAGTTGGCTACAGTCTTTTTTCTTTCAAAATACTTTGAATAGAATATCCAAAATCAGTGAACCTTATGTTTCACTGCCATGCAGTACCTTGCTTAGGCATAAAAATTAATTTCAGCTGTTGGGAAAGTGTTTGAGGCAAGTATTATACTTTAGTAACCTTCATAGCTCCAAATAAATTATAGAAAATATTTCTTTTGTCTTTTAAATCTGTCAGTTTCCTATGGATTCTGTATGTTTTTGTTTTATTTTTTAAAGACCAGTATGTTACCCCGGCACATAATTTATTTTTGTTTTGTGTATGTTCTCTTTCTATATCTTATACGTTGGACATACAGGCAAAAGTCTTTATAGAATTAATAGATTCATTTACATAACTTAAGAAGAAAACTTTATCATTATTATTAATCATGCTGGAAGATTTCCCCTCAACAAAATAAGTATTTGCTGCTATTCATTTGATAAATAAACTTTAACATTTTTTAATCAGAATTTCCTTTAACAATTTTTGAATAGCTCTTAGATGAATATTAAAATGATTAAGTCTTAGGAGGCTAAGTGATAGCTGCATTTATATCATTATTCAGTCTTCTTGCTTCTATCTCCTAAATGTCCTACAATCCATTCACTTCTTTCAAGCCCACTGATGCTATTTAGTTCTGGGCCTCTACCGTCTCTCAGCTAGACTATTATAATGATGTTCTGACTCGTATCTGTGTCTGCTTCTCTTTTACTTCTAATCCATTTGCCACATTAAAGTCAGAATAAAACTGAAAACAAAACAAAGAAGACAGTGTTACTTTCCTGACTTAAAATTCTTTAATGAATTCTCTGTAGCCTCAGGATGAAATCTAAATTGTTTAAAATGAAAGTGGCTTCTAAAATCAAAAGAAGTATGGTTGCTTACAAACCAGACCATCTAGGCTTGGCTGACTGAGCCATAATCACTTAATGTGAATTATCCTCCCAGGCTGGCGAAGGTGAAGTATGAAAGTGGAAGCAGCAAAAGAAGACAACACCAAGTGTCTCAGGGGACCTGAGCCTCTTAGAACAGAGAGAAACTTTGGGAGCACAGTATTAAAAACTAAATGAAGGCTTAAAGGCAAACGTGTGACTGTCATTATGCCTTAATTGTTCCCATAGGTAGTATGGCATGGGGAGTTATAAAACTGAGGTTATTCTTATCTTAATTCTCATTTAGGGGTGATCTTCCTTCTATCATAAGTAATTGTCCTTTCAAAATCTAAGCTTGCATGAGAGCTATGTACCTATGTTGGTTGATGGAGTTATTTAATTTTGAAAAGCTCTCATTTCTCTCAAGTCGTCTTCCTCTTTATAAGGCCTCAATCATGTCTAAATCCAAAATATAATTGAAAAGCCAAAGTGAACACCTGTAGTTCGTTAGACCCAAAAGACTAAACTGATATATACAGAACATTTTTATTCATTCATTACAGGAAATTTGACTTTAAAGGAATGAGGATGGATTTTTTGCATAAAACGGTTTGTATATATAATTTCTGATCCAAGAAGACTAAGTTATTTTGACACATTTTTAAAGCTTCAATTTACAAAGTACTTGACATTTAAAGGAAACTTTAGTGCAGTATTACAGAAATGGTGGACTTAATTAGGAAACCAAATATATTCTTTAAGAAAGGAGAGTCTTAATCAGTAATATAAACTCTGTTATCTAAAGTTCCATCGTCCAAAATCTCTTGTTAGATGCCTCATAATTTGATGTATCGTTGTTTTGCCAATGAAATGATAATTAATAATTGTAAAGATACTTTTGAGGAACTCCAAAAAGCCTGATGTGACTCTCGAATAGTATAGCTTTATTTGTAAGCTAAGTATCTCCAGGCCTCAGCAGTTGTGAGTTCAGATGGGGGTCACCTCAGTAACAATAATCGGGATATCCCAAATTCTCTCTTCTTTACCTCCGCTGGCAGGACTCAAGCTCCCTGCAAAGTTCCCACTCCAACAAGTACATCTGGAGTCATCTTATATGGGCTCAGAAGATGTTAGCTATAGTTATCACTTGACGTTTGCCCACAAATATTTGAGTGCTTGCTAGTCTAGGATGATGGGAAGCACTGAACAAAATAGGCAAAGCCCTGACGGTCCAGTCCTGCTGCCGCTCTGGCTCCCCTCCGCCTTTTGCTGGCAAACCTGATGGGACCGCCCTCAATGAAAATCCATCTGGACCAAGGTTGCAGTCTGAGATATTGCTCCAGTTTGCCACCAGTCCTGGTAGTACCATAGTGGTGTTATGCTCAGTGCAAAGTTAGCTGTGTTCACAGCACACTTCATAAAAACAGTTCCTTTTGCTTTTCTTCTGATCCCTTTCCCCTTGAGGCTTAAAAAGTTTTCAAGTCCTAGAGACCTCAAAGCAATCCTAAATCCATAAGCCCCTCCATTCCCCTCCATCCTTCCTTTTGTTCTGTCACATAAGGATGTATGTAACTTCTCCTAGAAGCCAGGGACAAATAACCAGCATAAATCCTTTCATGCAAATGGACCCTAAGGGCCCACCAACTACCTCTCTTTAATCACACACACACACACACACACACACACACACACACACACACACATAAATCCCTTTGAGCTCAACTGGGACCACCTTACCTCTGTAGCCTTAGGGTTATTTTGATCTGTTGCAACTCTTTGAAAATAGGCAATCTGTATAAAATATATGGTAACTCTATTAAGCAGAACTTTTGACCAGAATTCATCATATTCCTCATTCACCAGCTGTGACAGAGAACAGACTTTACTGTATTATACAGGCATTGTTAATTTTTTTTTTTTTTTAGAAAAAGATACCACCTATCAGCTGTTGTATTCTGTTTGACTACTTTCTTTGGGCCAGGAGTAGATGTCCATGTCCTATTTTTCTTATGTAATTGTTCCTTGTATTAAAAAACTAAATATATCATGAGGAACTAAAGGAATATGTAATAAAGCAATATGTAATAATGGCATACATGGTTTAAAGAGAACCACTTTAGATTAATATTGTAAACATTTAAAATATCATAAATGTTTCTAAAATATTTCTAAAAGTTGTCAGAATTGCTTATGGCAAGATGAATATTGTCCTTTAAAAATCTAAGACAATGTCATAGTTAACATTGAAAATATTAACAAAGTCAGTTTAATACCTACTTTTCTTATTAAAGTCTAGTAAGAACTAGAACCAGGAAACAAAATGCAATATCTTTAGTTCTAGCAACACCTCACATAGAATTTTTCAAGGAAGTGTTTCTCATAAATAAGTTATTATTGAATTATGTCCAAACGTCAGGAAGTAGGAAAGTTATAAAATGAGCAGTAGAGTATACAAGCTGACCTTTTCCATAGGCCTTGAGAATGGCCAAAGCTGTTAATAATTACAACCTGAGCCAAAAGATCCCAAAAGCCAATTCTGCTGGTACCACCAGTTTGTCTTCATTCTGCTTCATCCTTATTTATCTATTTGCTAATGATACTTTATTAGAAAAGATGCCCTAGCCCCTGTACAAGGTAGTAGGAGGCAGTACTCTCCCTGGAATCCTGTCCATGGAGATCCTTTTGCCTGATCTGCCCACTTCCTTTTCTTCTCCCCTACCTTCACTACTTCCCCAGTTACTTTACCAACTGTCCAAGAGGATTTTTACCCTAGTGCTCCCATTTTGGCCTAGATAACCCTTCTGTGTGCTTTCATACCCTGTAATGTGTTCATTACCATATCTCAATCTTCACCATAAATTAGCCTACTCTAGATCAAACACAGGGCTGATCACTAACAACATATATGAGTGACAGTGAATTAATAATACAATGAATGAACCAAAGTACTAAAGATGAAAAATTAAAATGTTGGCTCCTCAGAGCTCATATTCTAATGGGAAAGACTGTCAAAGGAACAGATACTAATAATGAAATGTGATACATGTACACAAAGAGCTATGAGCACAGAAAAGAGAGTTGTTTATTCTGATTTAAGGAAGGCTTTGAAGAGGAAGTGACATATGAACTGGGTCATCATTGTTTTTGCTACTGTATGGCCTTTCACATTTAATCTTTACCCTTTTCTTCTTCCCCACCTTGTTTGGTGTTTGTTTGTGGTAGTAAATATATATTGTTTTCTAGTTTTCCATGCTGAGTTTAGAGTGGAAAAACAGCTATTTCATTTCTGGGGGAGCAGCTATCAGGTCATTATTATGATCTACAGGTTATCCATCATATGCTTGGACAAACAGTAACCAAGCTTCAGTTACTTCTTAACTACCGACAGCTGTCCCGAGCAGTAGACTAATTGATGCAGATTATCTAGGGTAACAACCGTTGCTTAAAGACTGACTTGTCTGGTGTGACTTTAGGACAGTCATAATGACCCAGGAATGATTTTGACCCCCCGGGAGACATTTGGCAAGGTCTAGAGAAAATTTTGTCTGTCATAACCAAGGAAGAGGTACTGCTGGCATTTAGTGGGTGAAGCCAGGAATGCTGCTAAACATCTTACAATGTATATAGAGCCCCCACAATGAAGAAATACCTGGTCCAAAATGTCAATAGTGCCAAGGTTGAGAAACTCTCCTTAAGGGTTATCTGCTGAAGATTTTTTTTTAAATTTTCATTTGGAAAACAATGTGAGATGATTTGAATTAGTAAGCAAAATTTATACTAGATAACACATAACACTTAATAAGACATCTATTTGTCACATCAACTTAATATTTTAGTGATAATTTCACTTGTCAACTTGATCACTGTAAGGTGTGTTTTAGTTATTAATATTTTCTGTATCATTAAAAGATGCCCTGGTTCATATGGCCTGTAAAATTTTTAAATCGTGTGTAAATTGTATGAAAATTGGAAAGTATAAGCAAAAAAGAAAAAAAAATTAAACGAAACTCTCTTTCCCAAAGATAAGTAATATTAATACCTTGGCATATAGCTTTCCAGCCATTTCTCTGTGAATGTACCTGTATGTTTAGATTTTGAATATATTTCTCTTGAAATAATAACAAAAGGTCTTGTGAAAACTTAAACTCTAAAATTTATATTTACTGGTAAAATCCTAGCAGCTTATGCCTGTATGGATGTGACCATCAGCATTTAGTGGATGATACCATTGGTTTTGTCTTCAGTTGTGATTAAAAATATTAAGTGACTCATTTCTTGGCTTTTTTTTCCAAAATACCTGGTCTTTGGTACAATGCTACCAATCACTGACTCTTAGAAGCTGCCTATAAATAGACCAAAAGAAGGAATATCACTTTCTCTTTTCCTTTTCTGTATAATACCCTCATCAAACTTCCCTGTGGCGAGGGGCCTTAAATTTGTAATTGGTGAATTGCCACTTGGACCCATTTACACTAGTGGTTCACAAGCATTCTGCTGCATATTTAGATTTAAGAAGTATCATTTACCTCAACTAGGCTGTCTTCTAAGTTGAAAAATGCCATTTGTGTGTGTATGTATATATATATAGATAGATATAGATATAGATATAGATATAGATATATTTCCTTTTGTTTTCTTTCATTCTCTCCTTAAACCAAATTTCAAAGTCATAGAATAGTATCTTAAACCTGTTTTCTTGAAGATCTGACACATTAGAATCCTGATCGTGAAATGGTTCCTATTTTCGTTCATATACCTGTTTTGATTTCAAGTGTTTGTTCTCATGATAATCAGAATTTCCTTATATTCTTGATGGGGCTTGTGGGCAAATCAGACATTACATGGTATTCCTCAAAACCTTGGAAATAGACCAGTTATCCCTTCAAATCTTGGCATTTTGAAATAGAAGATGTTCAAAGTTCCTTATTCTCAAGATCTTAGAAATTCTGTGTTCAATTAATGGATTACTAAATATAATGGTTTAGTTTAAGTCATTTTTTTCAGATTTCATTAATAATACACAAAAGAGCCAAACTTGCTTATACTGGAGATGGTATATTTTGGAATATTGTATAATTTGTTTTTACTCATTTGTCTCTGGTTTAGGAGTAAAAAAAAAGACCTCCTAAAGTTTCATGTACATTAGAGGTATATAAGTGCAGCAGTGATTAGGAAGTGCAAGGCAGATGATTAAAATGGGGATGAAATAATAAATATAACTATAGTGACTGATACAATCTTGAGATGAGAGATACGGATTGATATCCTCAACAAATTGGAAACTTTTATGTTGGGGTTTCATTCTTTTTAGTGTTAATAAACCATCCTCCTTCATCAGATGCCATCTATAAGAAAGTATTTGCCCAAGTACTTGCTCCTTAGTTTACAATTTAAGATTTATAAATAAAAAATCAATTTAAGAATAAGCCTCTTTATTATATCATAATCATGTGGTCTTTTTTTCATACTGTACTAAAAGTCTAAAGCATAAAATATTTTCATGGAAGTATACTTTCATTACATTGGCACATTATTTAGGCAAAATCTGTTTCTAGGTAAGCCTTCAGGTAACAGCCTTTAAGGCATAGGCCACATTAATTTATAACTATCACTGTAACTGCTTGTGTATGTAGATTATTGCTTAACTATTTCTGCACACACCTGAAAGTAATGGCTTTAACTTTGCTTTTAAACAGACTAGCATGTTTTGCTGTTTGCTCTTTTTCATAGTCTATCAGCATGTTTTTGGCTACCAAGTAACAGAAAGCATAACTAAAGGAATACGGTTTTACTCCCACATATCAAAAGAAATGTGGAGGTAAGGCACTTATAGGATTGGTTAATTCAGTAGGTTAGTGATATCACTTAGGACCTGAGGTTTTCCAAATATTTCTGTCTGACATCCTTGGCATGTTGGGTCATGGTTGCAAAATGGTTGCAGTTGTCCCAGGCATCACATGCAAATACAGTGATATCTAAAAAAGAAGAGGGTGTTGTTGCCTTCCATGAAGCTTTTTTTTTTTAATTAAAGAGAAAAACTTTCCTGGAAGGCTCTCTGCATATTTTTCCTTGGAAATCTGCTGTCCAGAATTGAATTACATGCCCATCTCTAAACTAATCTCTGTCAAGAAGAATCTTGAACTAATCTTGATTCACTTCTGGGATAGGGGCAAGACCCCTTCCCTGAGCATGAGACTATGCAAACTGAGCAACCAAACCAACCCAGGGTTCTTCCAGCAAGTAAAAAGGTTGATGTTGGATGGATTAGAGCAGAGAACTAACAGTATCTACAAAATACATGACACAAAAGTACATTGCTCAACACTGAATTGTCAGAAGTTCCAGATTGTTAAAATACAAATGAGTAAGATGTATTTGTGAAATGCATGCTTTTGTTCATTTAATATGTATGTATGTATGTGTGTATATATATGTGTGTGTATATATATATACACACATATATATATATATATATGTATATATATATTTTCTTAATCATGGGGAGGAGCTACAATGGTGGAGTACTAGGAGGACTCTTGGCTTGCCTCCGCTCTCGAACACAGCTAGATAAATATTACATCATTCTGAATAGCCAAGAAATCAATTTGAGTACTGACAGAACAAATTGTACAACTAGAGGGAGAGAAGAGGCCATATCATGGAAAGTAGGAGGTGCTGAGATGTGTGGGGGTTGATAAAGATGGTGGATGCTGCAGAGGGGAGGGAGTCCTAGTCACGGAGAGAGAGCACACAGGGGATTCCACAAGGAAATCACTTCCCCAAAGCCATTGACTGGGAAAATGAGAAGGGCTGATTTTCATTTTTTTTTTTACAACCCAGGGGTCTCAAAGACTGGAGTTTTAGAGGTCTGAGGCATAGCTAGTATGGAACCTGGTGGCTGCTACAGTGCTCCTGTGGAGAAGAAAGGCAGAGGGCCCAATAGCAGCCTGCACAAACTAAAGGTGCCTTAGGACACACTGGGAGAGATAGATCCCCCTTCCTGGAATGCATCTGGGAGAGGTGACATTGCCTCTCTAGGGATAAAAGAGCCGGCTGGTGCCATTACACTCGCATGCCCCTCAGCGTAATGTAGAGACACATAATGAGGGCAGCTACCCTGGGCACTGGCTCTTTGCTGCACTTTACTCCAATATCCATGCCCCTGTGCTTTGGTGCCACTGCCTTCTGGAACAAACCTGCATCAGTCCCAGCACAGTGAGACCTGACCTCAGAGGACCAGTGTGGGACCCTGAAGTTTGGAGTTTTAAAACTCAGCCAGCCTGCCTGAGATAGAACACAGGTGCACTGTGTTGCCAAGTGGGCAGATGACCAGGACGCAGACAGGGTGAAGGCAGGGATCTGAGGGATTCCTAGGACACACAAGGGGAGAGTGTTCACTCTTCTGGGAGGGCTTCCCTGGACAAAAACAGGTGCAAACCTCCCTCTCTGGTACCAGAGGGGGCTGTTGCCATTTGTCTCCCCTGTCCCCCAGCATAAACTAACTTCAGTAACTGGCACAGGGCCAATACCAAGCCCCAGCCCCCTACACTCTGCAGGTGCTGCTTTTATTGGTCAAGTGTGCCTGAGAAACGGAACAGTGGGCCCCTCCCCCAGAAGACTAACACAAACCCACACACCATGTCTACTGACCAGAGAATTCTGCAAAGCTTCAGCACTACTGGAAGTAGCACCAGGTCTCTTTTAGCAAACAGACCAGAGCACACCTAGTTAATACTTCCCACACTTTGGCCAAGGTCCAAACACTCCCCACTGTGGGCAAAGAGAAACTCTGCAGAGGACTGACCTGAGGGAAAGAGCAGCCAAAACACAGCGGCAGAGTGCACACACACAGAATGCACACACAAAAGACACTTCCTGAAGTGCCAGGCCCTGGACAGTGTAAGACCTCTTCTTAATAAAGTCATTACTCTCAGGAGCAGAAAACATAACAGGCTTTCCTAACACAGAAGAAGACAGAGACCTAGACAAAAGGCCAAGATGGAGGAGTCCATCCCAGAAGAAAGAACAAGAAAAGTTCATGGCTAAGGATCTAATCAGAACAGATAGAAGTAATATGCATGATCCAGAATTTAAAGCAATAGTCATAAAGATACTAGCTGGACTTGAGAAGAGCACAGAAGACACCAGGGGGTCCCTTACAGGAAAGACAAAAGACCAAAAATCTAGTCAGCCTAAAATAAAAGATGCTATAACTGAGATACAAAACCAACTGGATATATTGCCCACAAGGATGGAAGAAGAGGAACAAGTAAGTGATACAGAAAATAAAACTGTGAAAAGTAATGAAGCTGCAAAGAAGAGAGGAAAAAATGTGGGATCACAAATGTAAACATAGGAACTCAGTGACTTCATTAAGCATAATAATATTCTTATCAAAGGAGTGCCAGAAGAAAAAGAGAGGGGAAATGGGCAGAAGGTTTTTTGAGGAAATTATAGTGATAAACTTCTCTGATCTGGGGACTAAAACACATCCAGATCCAGGAGGCATGGAGAACTCACATCAAAATCAACAAAAGCAAGCCAACACCAAGACATTGTAGTTAAATTTGTAAAATATAGAGATAAAGAAAAATTCCTACAAGCAGCAAGACAGAGGAAGCTCCTAACTTACAAGGAAAGACAAGGGATGACTCCACAGAAATGTGGCAGGCCAGAAAGGAGTGGTATGATATATTCAACGTGCTGAATGCAAAAAATATGCAGCCAAGAATACTCTATCCACCAAAGCTGTTATTCAGAATAGAAGGAGAGATAAAAAGCTTCCCAGAAAACAAAAACTAAAAGAATTTATGACCACCAAACCAGCCCTTCAAGGATTATTAAAGGGGACCCTTTGGGTGGGAAAGTAAGACCAGAGGTGAAAGAGACTAGAAAGAAACAGAGAAAATCACCAGAAACAATAAAACAAGTAATAAAATGGCATGAAATTTCTATCAATAATCACTTTGAATGTAAATGGACTAAATGCTCCAATCAAAAGACATAGGGTGTCAGAATGGATAAGAAAATAAGACCCATATTGATGCTGCCTACAAAAGACTCATTTTACACCTAAATACACCTCCAGATTGGAAGTGAAGGGATGGAGAACCATTTATCATGCTAATAGATGTGAAAAGAAAGCTAGAGTAGTCATACTTAGACAAACTAGATTTTAAAGCAAAGATGAAGAAAGGCATTATATCATAATAGAAGGGGACTATCCAACAAGAAAACCAAACAATTGTAAATATTTATGCCTCCAACTTAGGAGCATCCAAATATGTAAAATGATAGCAAATATAAGGGAACTCACATATAATAATACAGTAATAGTGGACATTAACATTCCATTAAATCAATGGACAGATCATCTAAGCAGAAAAATCAACAGGGAAACAATGGCTTTGAATAACACACTGGACCAGATGGACTTCACAGATACGTTGAGAAATTTCAACCTAAAGCAGCAGAATACACATTATACTCAAGTGCCAATAGGACATTCTCCAGAATAGATCACATACTGGGTCACAAAGCAACTTCAATAAGTACAAAAAGATAATGCCATGCATATTTTCCAACCACAGTGCTATGAAAATTGAAGTCAACCACAAGAAAAAAATTGGAAAGTCTACAAATACATGGTGGTGAAAGAATATCCTATTAAAGAATGAATGGATTGACCAGGAAATTAAAGAAGAAATTAAAAAATACATTGGAACAAGTGAAAATGAAAACATGATAGTCCAAAACCAACACCCAAAGCAGGAAGAAATAGAAAACTTGAACAGACTGATAACTAGCAAAGAAATTGTATCAATAATCAAAATCTCTCCACAGACAAAAGTCCAGGGCCAGATGGCTTCACAGGGGAATTATAATGAACATTTAATGATGACTTTTACTTTTCTAAATCTATTCCAAAAAATAGAAATGGAAGGAAAACTTCCAAACTCATTCTATGAGGTCAGCATTACCTTGATTCCAAAACCAGACAAACACCCCACTAAGAAAGAGAATTACAGGCCAATATCCCTAATGAACATGAATGCAGAAATTCTCAACAAAATACTGACAAATTGAATCCAACTGTACATTAAAAAAATCATTCACCACAATCAAGTGGGACTTATTCCTGTGGTGCAAAGGTGGTTTAACATTCCCAAATCAGTCAACATGGTACACCACATTAATAAAAGAAAGGATAAGAACCATATGATACTCTCAGTAGATGCAGAAAAAGCACTTGACAAAGTACAGCATCCATTCTTGTTTTTAAATTTAAAGTTAGTTAACATATAGTGTATTATTAGGCTCAGGGTAGAGTTTAGTGATTTCATCAGTTGCATATAACACCCAGTATTTATTACATCATGGGCTCTCCTTAATGCCCATCACCCAGTTACCCCATTCCCCCCCCCACCAACCTCCCCTCCAGCACCACTGTTTGTTTCCTATAGTTAAGAGTCTCTCAAGGTTTGTCTCCCTCTCTGTTTTCATCTTATTTTATTTTTCCTTCCCTTCCCCTGTGTCATCCATTTTGTTTCTTAAATTACACATGAGTGAAATTATATATTTTTGTTTCTCTGAATGACTTATTTTGTTTAACATAATACAGTCTAGTTCCACCCATGTAGTTGCAAATTATAAGATTTCATTCTTTTTGATGGCTGAGTAATATACCACCATAGAGATATACCTCTTCTTCTTTATCCATTCATCCACTGATGGACATCTGGGTTCTTCCCATATTTTGACAGTTGTGGACATTAGCATCCATTCCTGATAAAAACCCTCAACAAAGTAGGGATAGAGGGAACATACCTCAGTATCATAAAGGCCATAAACCAAAGCCCCACAGCTAATATCCTTAATGGGCAAAAACCAAGAGCTTTTCCTCTGTGGTCAGGAATATTACAGGGATGTCCACTCTCACCATTGTTATTTAACATAATACTGGAACTCCTTGCCTCAGCAGTCACACAACAAAAAGAAATAATAGGCGTCCAAATTGGCAAGAAAGAAGTAAAACTTTCATTATTCGCAGGTGACATGATACTCTATGTAGAACACCTGAACGACTCCACCAAAAAAATTACTAGAACTGATAAATGAATTGCATGAAGTAGCAGGTTACAAAATCAATGTACAGAAATCTCTTTCATTTTTATACACCAATAACGAAGCAGCAGAAAGAGAAATCAAAAAATCAATTCCCTCTACAATTCCACCAAAAACTATTTTAAGATATCTAGAAATAAACCTAACTAAAGAGGTAAAAGATCTGTACTCTGATTACTATAGAACATTTATCAAAGAAATTGAAGAAGACACAAAGAAATGGAAAAATATTCCACACTCATGAATTGGAAGAGCAAATATTGTTAAAATGTCTATACTACCCAAAGCAATCCTCCACACATTTAATGCAAACCCTATCAACATACCACCAGAATTTTTCACAGAGCTAAAACAAACAATCCTAAAATTTGTATGGAACCACAAAAGACCCCAGATAGCCAAAACAATCTTTAAAAAGAAAAGCAAGGCTTAGAGGCATCACAATTCTGGACTCTTAAGTTATATAACAAAGCTGTAGTGATAAGACCATATGGTACTGGCACAAAAAACATACATAGATCAATGGAACAGAATAGAGAGCCCAGAAATGGACACATAATTATATGGACAACTAATCTGCACAGCAGGGAAGAATATCCAGTGGAAATAGGACAGTCTCTTCAACAGATGGTTTTTGGGAAAACTGGACAGCTACATGCAAAAGAATGAAATGTGACCACTTTCTTATACCATACACAAAAATAAATGTAAAATGGATGAAAAACCTAAATGTGAGATCCAAATCCATCAAAATCCTAAAAGAGAACACAGGCAATAATCACTTTGACATAGGCCAGTTCAACTTGTTACTAGATAATGTCTCATGGGGCCCGGGAAACAAAGGCAAAAATGAAGTATTAGGACTTCATCAAGATAAAAATGTCTGCACACTGAAGGAAACAATCAACAAAACTAAAAGATAACCTTTGGAATGGGGAATGATATTTACAAATGATATCAGATAAATGGTTAGTATCCAAAATATATAAAGAACTTATATAATTCAACAACCAAAATTAATAATCCAATTAAAATATAGGCAGAAGACATGAATAGACATTTTTCCAAAGAAGACAAAGGGATAGCTAACAGACACGTGAAAAGATATTCAATATCACTCATCATTAGGAAAATATAAATCAAAACTACAATGAGGTATCAGCTCACACTTGTCAGAACAGCTAAAATCAACACAAGAAACAACAGATGTTGGCAAGGTTGGGGAGAATAGGGAAACCTCCTACACCATTAGTGGGAATGAAAGCTGGGGCAGCCACTCTGGAGAATAGTATGGAGGTTCCTCAAAAAGTTAAAAATAGAGGAACCCTACAATCCAGTAATTACAGTGCTAGGTATTTACCCAAAGGACACAGAAATACTGATTCGAAAGGGCACATGCACCCCAATGTTTATAGCAGCATTATGAGCAATAGCCAAATTATGTAAAGAGCCCAAATGTCCATCGACTAATGAATGGATAAAGATGTAGTGGTATAGATACAAAATGGAATATTCCTCAGCCATAAAAAAGAACAAAATCTTGCCATTTGCAAGGATGTGGATGGAGTTAGAGTTTATTATACTAAGCAAAATAAGCCAGTCAGAGAAAGACAAGTACCGTATGAGTTCACTCATACGTGGAATTTAAGAAATAAAACAAATGAACATAGCAGGGGAAAAAAAGAGAGAGGCAAACCAGAAAATGGACTCTTAGCTATAAAGAAGAAACTGAAGGTAGCTGGAAGGGAGGTGGGCAGGGGGATGGGGTAAATGAGTGATGGGCATCAAGGAGGGCACTTGTGATTAGCACCAGGTGTTATATGTAACTGATGAATCACTAAGTTCTGCTCTCGAAACTAATATTGTGCTATATGTTAACTAACTGGAATTTAAATAGCAACAAACACAATAAAAATAATAATAAAAAATAAAAATCATGGGGAATAGAAATACAAATAGATCACATTCTTCATTTATTTTCAAGTTATACTTTCCTGTTTGTTTTCTGTCTTTAGCTGGAATATACTTAGATAAGACAGCTCTGCTTTTCTAGCTTGCTTTTTCTCATGAATTACTGTTTAGGTTACTAACATTCTAAGCTTAATGTGGATGGGGAGAATGAGACGATGAACTCTAAGCATAATTATTAGGAAAATTATATTATGTGTTAAACACAGTCAGTGCTGGGGAATGAAAACAACTGTGCCAAATGGAATGACCACATGAAAGTGGCTGAGCAGTTTCTCTATTAATCTTAAGTTTCCTTGTACAATCAGTATTTTAGATTTAGATTTTTGGCATTATAGTTTTTTTCTTAACTATAGGAATCACTGAATTTTCCTGTTTAAAAGACTTCACTAGGGGTGCCTGGGTGGCTCAGTCAGTTGAGCTTGAGTGTCTGACTCTTGATAGGCTCAGGTCCTGATCTTAGAGTTGTGAGGTGGAGCCCTGCATCAAGCTCTGCACTCAGCACAGAGTCTGTTTATCTCTCTTCCTACCCTTCTATGCCTCCCCATTTGCTCCTGTGTGTGCATGCACAGACGTGCTCTCTCTCTCTCTTTCTCTCTCACTAAAATAATTAAATAAATTAATTACTTTAAAAAATAAAAGACTTCGCTAGTTACAATTAGGTGATCTTCTTACACATTCTTGTTTTTTATTTTATTTTATTTTTTTTTTAAAGATTTTGTTTATTTATTTGACAGACAGAGATCACAAGTAGGCAGAGAGGCAGGCAGAGAGAGAGAGGAGGAAGCAGGCTCCCCACAGAGCAGAGAGCCCGATGCGGGGCTCGATCCCAGGACTCTGGGATCATGACCTGAGCCGAAGGCAGAGGCTTTAACCCACTGAGCCACCCAGGCGCCCCAACATTCTTATTTTTTATAGGCTATATATCGTTATATGGTACAGGAGAAATAAAAATGAATTCTGTCCCACTTGAGAGGAGTCTTGCCAAGAACATTATCATTTCAGTTAAGTAATCTTAACATTATTTTTCTAGAATATGGATGATTTGCAGACATGAACTTTACCTAGAAGTGTGGCACACTGCCTGCTTTTAGACATGGGTCAAATTCAAAACTTAAAGGAGGAAACTAATGAGATAATAAGATGTCCATCCTTTTCCTAATATTTCTAAAGCTATGGCTCTTGTCCTTGTTGGTTAAGTAAATTAATGCCTGTCCTTTTTCAGGAGAAAACAAAACAAAGCAAAACAGTGCCTCATAATACTGATTCAACCTCAATGACTACTTCCCCAAGGAAGATAGACATTTACATCCTAAAATGAGTTTCTAGACAGGAAGCTCTGATAAAAGATGGGATTTATAGTAAAGCGTGTAGTGGGATAAAAGCATAGTTTCAGTGGCAAAAATTGGAAAAATTATAAAGAACTTACAAAGATATTTAGTTCATCTTGGATTCCTTTCGTCTTGGTCCTGTTCTCTGCCAACTGTCAGCTAGTTGATCTGATAAATTAATGCAGTACTAACGTGTCACTCACTCTGTACTACATAAGTGACCTTTAAATCCAGGACAATGCCTTAATCCAGCAGAGCAATTCTACTCTCAAGAACTTCCTGCAGCTTGACTAGTTGATAGAGGAAATGCTTGGGGGAAAGGCAGATACACTTGTACCTCTGATAGAAAGTCATGTACATAGCTACCTAACCTGACTGGGTGTAGAAATTTCTTCCCCACATCAAGGACATTTTACAAATTAACCTGGCTGCTGGGGTCTTCTAATTCAGCTTTATGATCTTTGTCTTACAAATCTGTATCATTGGGGTGCCTGGGTGGCTCAGTGGGTTAAGCCTCTGCCTTCGGCTCAGTTCATGATCTCAGGGTCCTGGGATTGAGCCCCGCATCGGGCTCTCTGCTCAGCGGGGAGCCCGCTTCCTCCTCTCTCTGCCTGCCTCTCTGCCTACTTGTGATCTCTCTCTCTCTGTCAAATAAATGTATAAAATCTTAAAAAAAACAAACAAAAAAATCTGTTTCATTTGGTAATTACTTCCTTTGGGATATAGATCGGGGATCAGCAATCTATGACCTAGGTGCTAAATCCAGCCTGCCCTCTGCTTTTATAATTAAAGTTGTATTGGCACAAAGCCATGCCCATTTGTTTATATATTATTTGTAGCTGCTTTCACCCTACAATGGCAGTGTTGAGTAGTTGAGACAGTCCATGTGCCATACAGGCTGAAAATACTTACTGTCCAGCCATTTTTACAGAAAAAAAGCATGCCAACCCTTAATATAGAGCATGCAAAGAAGGGTGTTAAGGTGAGATTCTGATAGGGAAATTATAGAAAACAGATATAGTCTCTTGTGTTTCAACTTCCAAAGACATTCTGTCCTTAAGAGGAGTAGCTTTCGAGAAGATGGGAGTAAGGAGTTTCATTGGAAGAGATGTAGTATCAACTTGGCTGTTGATTTCCTCTTTCCTTTCTAGGTGACATTACCTCTTTATATATTGCCCCTGAGGCAGAATTATTCCACTTATCTTACATTGTTAGGCAGGATGACTGCAGAAGTTAACCACAGGCTTAGTGTGTGAGACCTACATCATGCTTAACCAGTAGTCCTAATCTCACTTATGCATCCTGGGAGACAGAAGATACTTAGTACCTATATTATATTAGGCACACACGATAGCTTGTAATCCAGATCCCCTCTACTCTGTCTTATATTGCAATACACATACAGCCTCATTAGTATAGAAATCCTTTTCCATAACATGGGTAGGATTTCTTGGTGTTGATTTTTAGTAGAAGTATCTCATTAGTCTATTTCCTTAGATGCCCATCCTTCAGTGTTAAACCTGAGCATTACTAAGGGTCTGCCCTTGCTCCTACGTAATTTTTCCAAGGAAGTTTGTATCTACTCTCATGGTTTATACTCATTCCTGAGCTGTGATTTTATTCTTCAGTTCTAGACTCAAGTTTATTGTCTCTTCGATGCCTCTAACTAGATTTCCCAGAACTGTCTCAAACTCAGAATATTCAAAATAGAATTCATTACGTCTTTTCCCAACTCATTCCCATTATTCTCTATTTTGGTTAGTGGAACAACTTGTTATCTTCTCCCTTAGTGTTCACATCTTTTCAGTCCCCAGTTCATGTTGATTCTGCCTAAATCGTCCTTGCTTTAACTGTTCTACTTTTGGTATGTATTGTCTCTCCCTGGATTACTGCAATAACCCTTCAGTCATCCTAACTTCAGTCTTACCACCCTCCAGACTGTGTTTATACCACTGCCAGATACTTCTTTCTAAAACATAGGTCTTATTGGGATATCTGCCTTCTCAGAAATCTTTAATGACCTCTCATAGATGACAGCAAAGTCTAAACTAGCATCCTTCCACCATCATCCTTTTCCTCTGTTCACAGTGCTCACAGTCACCTTTCCACTGGTGAAATCATTTTCATCTTTCAAGATTCTATTTCAATGGCTATTTTCTCCATGACGACTTTCCTAGTATCTCTTCCCCAACTCCAAGGAGAACTAATTTCTCCCTATTTTGTATACTCATATCACATTGTTAATGTGGTTTTGTAACACCCCACTCATTATAATTGCTGATATGCAGATCTGCATTCTTCTTTATGCTGCATGTTCCTCTGGAGTAAATGTGTCTCGATTGTGTTTTAATTTTTATCACACAGCAGAATGTGTGGCATATAAAAGTAGCTGTTAAATATTGATCAGTAACTTATTTGTAACTGATAATCATGTTCCTCCTGTGCTAGAGATCTAATAATAAATGGCCTTTTGTATTAAGGGTTTCAAAACCCTCTAGCTCTCTCTCCTTCCCTTTTCCCTGCCCTCTCTGCTACTTTAAAAAAAAAAAGCTTTAATCATTTTTTAAAATGATTTTATTTATTTGACAGAGAGAAAGAGAGACAGAGAGTGCACGCACACGAGAGAGGGAACACCAATAGGGGGAGTGAGAGAGGGAGAAGCAGGCTCCCCGCAGAGCAGGGAGCCCAATGCGTTACATCCCAGGACCCTGGGATCATGACCTGAACTCAAGGCAGACGCTTAAGGACTGAGCCAGCTAGGTGCCCCAAGCTTTCATAATTTTAATGGCTCCTTTGATTCTTCAACATTTATCAAGCAACTATTTTACTAAAGTACTTAAACTTGTCTACATTCACCTTATCAGTCTCAGTTGTGAAATCCCAAACTGTACTGTATTTTCCATGTATAACTCTTGATTAGAGCTATCAATAGGCACAAGAAGTACCTTGTGTTTACTCCATTTTATTCGTATATTCTGGATTTCAATCCTTCATTTGTCAGAATCACTTTGTGATTTACTATTCACTTATGACTGTGACCCCTCACATCTTCACTATTTATCCCATATCCAGCTACAACCCTGCTTATGTTTCTAGGCTTTTTTCTTTATGATGAAAATCATTAGACAAGGAATATTCTTCAAACATGTACCTGATCTTTCTACCTTCTCTAGGTCTTGCCATCTTCAAAGACCCTTTGAAGAGAATTTCAATTTTTCTCTGTTGGATAGTTGCTTACTTTAAAGGAAGAGAAATAGTTAAAAATTTCACAAGATAAAATCTAGTCTTATTCAATTTGTTAAGTATATTATGGCTTAAGTATAAGCATTTACAATATGTAGAAAGTAACATTGAGATTTCATTGTACTAAAGTGTCCATAAGTCAAAAAGGCATATAGAAGTTCACATTGAAACAAGTCAAACCTAAAACATGACATATATTATTACAAAGTTTTGTACAGGAAGTAAAATCCAGTGTGTCTGTAAACTCCCTAATTCCTATGGTAAATTATTTGTCCAACATGCCAGCCCTAATGGCAAAATCCCTCTATACCAATAAAAAAGGCAACTTATGCAGAAGATTCATGATGAAGCCAGAAAACTCCTCTATAAATAATGGCATGGTACCTAGGGAAGGATGAGATAAAGGACAGGTGAGTAGATCATTAGCATAGTAGGAAAAGTATATTCTCATCAGTAAGTAAGCAGTGATATTTACTAAATCTAGGTCATGAGCAAGGATAGAATCACAAGTGAGATATGTATTATACTGTGGAATGTCACTGCAGTGCTCATTTACACGTAGAATGGTTTTCTCAGAGTGCCATCACCATTATATTAACGATGTCCTTATTATTTCTAGTTTTTAAAAGACAATATTAAATAAATAATAATATCTGGTTCCAAACTCTATTCTATCCAAACCCAATTTTGAAGTGATCCCCACATTATAATATTATTTTCAGATGTTTTCACAAATCAACTCTTTCTGGCTATCGCAACCCTAGATTCATGGGGTCGAAGAGAGAAAAGACACTGTATATTCATTTTATTTTCCTGTTTATAAACTAATGCCTCAGACAGATATACCTATAGAACCAAAATATCCTAGAAGAGAAGCTGAGGAATTCCCTATGGGTTTATCTTATAACTCATGGTTCCTGGAATGTTTTCCCATCCCCTTTAGCAGCTAACTAGCTAATCTTTCAAATAAGCTTCTAGAGAAAGCAGTTTTATAACTTTACTTGATTTTACTGCTTTGCCATCTTTGCTGGAAACTTCTTTTTAATCCTCAGAGTTTCTTTTCTTAGAATTCAAATTCAGGTCCTATCATTCTGACTTCTGGAAATGTGGATGATATCTGATAAGCTTTGTCCTTTCAGTAAAGATCCAGTTCATTGTCCATGGATATAGTTCTGTTCTTAATCCTATTTCCCCTGAGCTTAATTGTCCATCTTGTGTTTATGGTTTGGCAATTCCCAAACTTGTAGCACTTTTCTTACACTTCATCAGACTTCTTTTCAGTTTTTTCCATAGCCCTTCAACAGAAGACCCAGATTTGTATATAAGTCTTGGGCTTACACAATTTAGGAGCAATCATTTCAGAAAAAGAATATGAAAATAACTTTCTTTTACAAAATTTACAGAAATACAGGGCCAGGTAAGCACATTGCCAACCCCCCTCCCGTTCAAGTGAAGGATATTGATGCTTTTGCTTCATTAGCTTCATGGTGAATCTGTCTCCACCCTTCGAGTTATTCTGCCCATAAATTAGGCTCAGCTCTTTTAAGAAAGGCCAAACTGTCAAAAAGTATAAACCCCAATAAGAACATTGTCATCACATGTGCTAAGCTAGTATCTATACTAAATTAACCATCACTATCTTCATTAATTAATAGTTATTGCACGCCTCCTTTGTATTAGGTGCTATATTTGGTTTATACTAAGGAGTGTGGCTCTAAATGCAATACCACACCTTAAGCAAACTAAACCAACTTACTACCTGCTTTTTCAGCCACTGTTAAACTAAGCCAAGACTGAAACAAACATGCATAAAGAAAACATATGGACATCTGAATGTGTGTTAGATATAAATATTCTAATATTTATAACTTCACACATATACATTAACATTATATACAAGAAAGGATGAGTGCCTCCTGTAGTGATGGTTAATAAAGCAGTTTGGGGGGGTCTCCAATTTAATCTGAAGGAGGAGAGGTTTAAAGGTATACTTTCTTTCTTCTAATTAATGAAAATGACGTATCCTTTATCAATAATATAGCATGGAGGTGTCAAGTTAACTTCAGGATCACTGTAACTTCTAGGGACTATGTTGTCATTCTTTTCCATGTCTCATCAGTGCTCCCTTTTTTATTTGTGGTTCTTGTATTCTGCTTGTTGTTTAGGGTTATATATATTTTGCTATGTATGAAAATTACGCTGATTGTTCAGACAACATCAATACTGGGAAAGGTGCTACCCCATAATTACTGGAAGGACATCAGTATTTTGGAAAGTAGGACAACAGCTCATCAAAAAATCACTTTCTATTTAGAAGAGCACAGAGTTCTGACTGGTAATCAAGATGGCTTTGTGAGCAAATTGAGCAAAACCATTTTAATTTACTTCTGTGAAAGAATCTGTGCCTTTCAGTCCAAGAGAGAAATCTCTGTTTATTTGCGAAGATTTTGATTCCCTCTCTTGTGACATCCATTCTGACTTTTGGCTGGGGAAAAAAAAAAGTAGGATCTAGACTCTAGATTCTAGAATACTGTTTCAGCTGACAGTAAAATAGTGTTCCAGATGAGTGAGTCTGGGAAATTGTCCAAAAGAGGACTAACACTAGTGCAGAGAACTAGTGCTTTCCTGGATGACCCCTAAGCGCCAGGAGCACTATGCATATAACATTTTTTTGGATGTGTATGTTCCTCAGAAATAGAATCCAGTTCAGTTAGGAATTAATAAAATATAAAATAATTAAGGGCATTATGTAGGTAGCACAGAGACAAGAGCATGCACAAATTCATTAGAAAAAGATTTTTGATTCTTAGTGGAAGAGTACTAACCATAAATCATTGGTATATGAGGTGTGGCTGTTTTTTAAAGACAAATCAGAAATGTGTAGAGTCAAAGTAATTTTACTCTCCTTGTTATTTTAATTGAAAGATAATGACATTGCCCTAAATATTTTTGGAAATGCCTACTTTTTGTTTTCTCTAAGGGTTATATAGCATATGCTTTAGATATTTTCAGGGTTACTAAATCTTTGCCATTTGAGGGTAGGCTTGAATTTTTGAAAATAGCCAAAAGTGATATTAAGTTAAGTTTTATGAAGAAGATATATGATTGAACTGGATAACAAAATCTCTGGTCAAATATATTGTGAATCTAAAATAATGAGACTGATTTCATTTGATTCAGAGGTCAATTCTGAAAGAGGAGTTATCATTGCAATGTAATGACTCTCATGAGAAAAAGTGTATGGCTTCCCAAGGTGGCTATTTGAACAACAGGATTTATGTTTTCAACAGATACATTGGGACAGATCTTAACAAGTTTTCAATTGCACCTTAAAATGTTATAAAAGAAATGTTCTATGTTAGGAAAATTGAAGCATGGAAAACTGAGTATATTCTTACACTACCTACTGGTTAGCCTATCTCTTAGGTTATTGTTTCCAGTTTTGTCTGTTTTATGTTTTGTTTTGTTTTTTGGTAAGGGTACATGAGGATGGAGAAGCCTATAATTTAAAAAATAATACCCAACCAGTAGAGAAGACTCATAAGAAAACCTAAATATTATTGAATTTGTAGAAAGAACTCTGTGAGAGGGTTGTTATTCTAGAAAATGGTATTGGATGGCTTAATTTGGAGTCCAAATGGACTCTCTGACCCTGTCCCTCCTCCCAGCCTTTACGCTACAAACTGAAAAATTCCTCTGTGTTGCATTTGAGCATTAGCCTTACCTTCCTGGAACTCAGGCACCACAGTGGTTCCTGGGGAAAGGTTATACCTCTGTGAAGAATTTTTTTTTAAGATTTATTTATTTGAGAAAAAGAGTGAGAGCATGGAGCAGGGGTCAGAGGGGAAGGGGCAGAAGGAGAGACTCATGTAGACTTCCAACTGAGTATGAAGCCCCACACATGGCTACATCACACAGCCCCCAGATCATGACCTGAGCCAAAAACAAGAGTCTGCCGCTCAGCGGACTGAGCCACCCAGGCACCCCCTCCATGAAGAATTTTTTAAGGAAGATACTGACCAGGTTTGCATTTCTCAGCAGCTTATAGACAAGAAAAGGGCTTAAGAAACTGACAGCTTTTAGTTTAACATAAGGAAATATTTTCTTTTAGAAGCGATTATCAGCCCAGGTTCCTGCTAGAAGTCATGGAAACCTATTCACAAGCAGAAGACTACAGCAAGCATTTCTTAAGGGCCCTTCCTATTCTGAGTCTGTATTTCTACTTGTCAGAGTAATTTGATATTCTTATCCAAGCCTCCAGGGTGCTTTTCAACCCACCCAAATTGGTCTTAAGAAAACCTTATTGATCATGCTGCCTCTTCCATCTTCTAAGATGGTGACGGTAATAAGGCAGTAAAATCAGCCCTCAGACCTGTAACATGCCACTTGTTTTGTCTTTTCCCCACATCTGTACCTCCCCAAGGTGTTCTCCCATTAAAATGTTCTATCAGTCACTTTAGAATTTCAGTTTGTTATTTGGTTCAAAATAAAATTTTTTAAAAGTTATAAATTAACTTCCTATAGCTGCTCAAAGTGCTTTGCAGATTTTAATTAAGTTCCATAGAGGCATGTCGATTCAATTGTTTTTCTTTCCTAGATGAAAAGAGAGAGACTGATACCTACCAAGAACAATGTGTCTGCAGAAACCTACAGCATTTGAAAACATTTTCCATGCTACAGATTGTAGATTAACTTCTAAATCAGATTTCTGTATTATAATAGACTGTGACAGGAGAGGCACTTTTTCCTCCAACTTCAGATCACATGTTTTTGCAGTTAGAAGGCAAATTTTAAAAAGAAGGCCTTGGGGATCACAACCAGCCTTCATTATTGGTGCATGACCGCTTTTTAACAAACTGCAAGTTTAATATCCAGAGAGATTTGTACATAACATAGTCTTCTTTTCTTTCTTCTCATTTTTAATAATTTACCCATGAGAGTCTCTTCAAAACTGCACTGGTGTGCAAAGATCTGTTCGTCTGTCAAACCTCCAGATACATACAGCATTGGAAAGATGCATTAATTTTTTATTTGTTTCCTAAGGAGGCTGAACAGTAAGCTGGTTATGCTGAATATAAGAGGGCTACTTCAGTGAACATATATTAGAATTCATTTAACTGGCTCCCTCACCTGCAGCAGATCAGTTTCTTCCATAGTTTCCTCTCTACCAAAATGAAGTCATTTATACAAATAAACTCAAAGAAATTTTCATATAGGCCTTCAAACGGAACCCAAGATGGTTTCTCTTAAATTGGAAGATCACTGGAAAACCTATGTATTACTAATGTTTGTAGCCGGTATTACAAATGTTTGTGCAAATATCTCATTCAAAACAAAGATCTCATTTTTAAAATTAGACCACATCTTTTCTTTTAACTTCAGAGGTCTTGTCTAAATACTAATATCTACACAAATGAATTTTTACTGCAGAGTATTGTGCTGTGTCAGAGTGACAAATGTTATAGATACCAGACCTCAGAAACACTAAGCACGTGCATTTTTAAGAAAATAAATGTCGTGGTCAGTGAACCATAACCTATGGATGATTAGGAAGAAAACCACCACTCAAAGGTAGATAATGTTTATTTCGAGGCCACTAAGATTCTCCACAATAAAGAAATATGAAGTGTGTAGAGAACTATGTGAAGAGATATTCTTAGTAATTTAGAGATTAGTCATGTTTTGAGAATTCCCAGGCTAGAAACTATTATTATGTAAATAGACTAGCTCCAGCTACTAATTCTTAGAAAGTATGAAAAGTATCTAAAGTTTAACTAGGTTTTGACCTTTTATGTTATGAAGACTACAGTAGGGAAAAGGAAGCTAAGAAGTATACGGGGGGTTATTTTATATAAGGTGATCAGGGGAGGCCTCACTAATAAAGAGACCTTTAAGAAGACTTGATGGTGCTGAGACCAGAGGAATCACAAGTGGAAAGGTGCTGAAAGAAGGAGACCTGGGGCTGGAATGGAATGACTGAGAAGATGAGGTCAGAGACGTAGAGGAGGGCCAAATCATGTAAGGCCCTCCAGGCTATTGGAAGGGCTATTATTCTTAACGTCTAAGTAGTAGATGAATTCTCTGACTGACAGACAGATGGAAAGAAAGGAGGAGGAGGGAGGAAGGTGGAAAGAGATAAGGATAGAGCTTTAGGGGAAAGGGAAAATCAAGTGTTGGGAAAGAGAAGTGTAGTCTAGAAAGGAGATTGAGAGAAAACACTCTGGTCCATAGGAAGGAAGGAACATAGTATATCAGGAATATAAAAGGCAGAAAATTTCAATTTTATTTGATTTGGTTTAGCAGGTTACCTATGGTCTATACATCTATGATTCATACCATATTTATATAGGTTAATAAGCATGACTTTAATGTCCATCTAACTATAGTATCAATACATTTGTTCAGTGTCTGTTACTGAGACACCTAAATATTTGAGCAAGCTAATCAAGCTTTCAGTTATCTTAGTGAAAAAGAAAATTATACTTCTCAGTTACAATCATAATTGATTGGTTGATGAAGTATTCATGAGATACTGCATAAAAGAAACTTCATAGGTCATTTGTACCATATATGTGTAAATCTCTGGAAAAGAAAATATTTATCCATGTTATAGTAAACTGTAAACTCTTCAGAGGTACTAACTCTCAGACTGTAGTTGCTGCAGATGAAAATTCTTTGCCCTGAGCATTCCTCATAACTCCTTCAATGCAATATGCCCTTTAAACACAGTGAAACTATACAAAAGGAATATCTAATGTTGTTTGATGTTAAAGAGTAGGTTCTTTCTTTTCTTTAATGAAAAGCCTTAATTTGTCACCAGTTGCAGTTGAAAAAATGTAATGAATCATTGCTGCCATCTTATTATGGATTTTTTCTCTAATAATCTAACTCTTCCGTTCTTTGCTCAATGCTGAAAATCTCATTTTGGTTCACATTGTATCTTCCCATTTGTAACCTGACATGATCATTCTAAAATGGGAATGAGAAAGATCTGGAAGAGTATGTGAGTCTTGATTTACTATTACCTTTGGTATTCTTTAGGACTTTCACCCAGTTGTGCTAGCAAATAGGGACCTTGGCCCAAGTTACGCATCAGTTAGTGGTTACACGCATTGGGATTTGTTTTTCCCAGCAGCTCTTATCCTTGGTTGTAGCAAGCACAACAAATTGCAAAGGTATCAGTGGCAGCCAAAACAATTTAAGCAAAGAAAGTGTTAGGTATCTATCTATATGAAGCAGAGTAGAAGGGAAGCAAGGAGAATTTTAAAAAATTTTTTAAACTAAATTTAGTTCATATATGTGTATTATTAGTTTCAGGGGTAAATTTTAGTGATTCATCAGTTGTATATAACACCCAGTGATCAAATGCCCTCCTTAATGCCCATCACCCAATTACCCCATCTCCCCTCCAGCAACCCTCCGTTTGTTTCCTAGAGTTAAGAGTCCCTTATGTTTTTCCTCCCTCTCTGTTTTTATTTTATTTTAGGAAGGAGAACTTTTTTAGGGGAAGTTTTTTTGTATGGTGATGAAATGGTGTCATATGTAGAATTGTATTTCCTTTTCATTGTCATGCTGAAGACATCTCTTGGACAGGGACATTGGTGCCATAACCCTGGTTCGCTGGTCTGAATAACCTTCCCATCTCTACCTATTTTGCCTTCTGTTATGCCTGGAGGTAAATGAAACACTCCCCCTCCCCCAAATGCAAAAGGTCATATCATTCATCTCATCTTCTATTTGAAATCCTCCAGTAGATGGTTTTCCAGCAGGACTAGCAGCTTCTTATGGGTAAAGATGGTAAAAGTCTAAGAAAGCTTAGTAAAGTCTACAGTAGAAGACTGAATGTAGGCTAATTCTCCTGACCTTTCCATAAATCTTTAGGTGGACCAAGTGAATACCTCATTCTGAGATAAATATTCACAAAAGAAATGAAAGCAAATTCTAATTCTGATGCCAAATGGCCTTTTCTTAGAGTATGTGCATGCTTCATTTTCTCAGGTTGATGAAAGAACTAAGTTCAGATGTTAAAACACACACACATACAAAAAAAAATCCATTACCATCTAGAAAACTTTACTCCTCAGTTTATGCCATAGTTCATTAGGTGTGCTGAAATTTAAGATGATGTGTGTATTCCATTATTAGTCCACATAGCAAAATATTCTGATATTTTTATTTCATAGATTTGTCAAATATGGTATATTAACACAAAAATTTTTCCCAAAAATTTCATGTTCATTCTATCTAAATCTTTTGGTCTCATGGCTCAGGAAGGCAAATCCTGTTTGTTCAAAGTTTGTGGGTATGTGTGTTCCCTTTCTTCCTATTTTTAACTGATATTGCAAAATTTCCATATCAAAAAGAATGCTTCCTTCTCCCAGTGCACACATATGTGGGCATGCTCCAGGGTTTGGAGGAACAGAGTACAGATCCTGAATTGCATGGGACATTGATATTGCCCGCTGTGGAATAATATAATAACCACCTCTATTCATTGAACACTTTCTTTGTGGTAGGCACTGTATTTAATGGCTTCATAGGCAATTACTCATTAAATTGCAAACCAACACTATGAAGTACAGGTATTTCAAAGATCAGGAAAGGGGGCTTAGTGCAGTTGAGTAAATGGCCCTAGGGAATAAAGCATGATAGTTATTAGCTAAGATTTAAACCTGATTTCTCAGCTCCTGAAGGCTATCCCCTCTTTACAGGGGTATGTTATTCTACTTGGAATGTTTGAATTATGATTCTGGATTACACAAAAACAAAGTAAATAGGCCTCTTTCTCGTTATTTTTATCCTGGGAATAAAATTACATGTCAGGAATTTTTAGAAATATTATCAATAAGATGCATTAAAAAAACTGAAGCCTTAGAATGATCATATTTATCTAGGAAAGATAGACATTTACAGTATCCATATCAGTGATTCTTTAAGTTTTAAGTGCTCACTGTTATTTTAAAAAGAGATAATTAAGAGAAACAATTTAAAATTCTGAAGTGGTTAACAGGAAAGAGAATGAAGGAAAAGCACTGTTTGAATTGAAGCCAAGAGAGAATCAGGTGGTAGGACAGTTCAAGATAAAAAATGTGGAGAGAATTTCACCTGTTCCGTTGAGTTTTCATTAAAAAAAAAATATCTTGGTGATTCATGTTTAGGGTATGAAAAGATTTTCTATATAATACATACCAGGTTTCTTTATATTGTTGCCAAAGGATTTGACTTAGTGTCATGTGGGAATCTTTCTAACATCCCTGATGAATGAAGAAATATTCAGCAGTGTGATCACAGTATGCCTCTGGCACCGACCAGAGTTACCAGTTAGTTCACCAGGACATTTCCAATTTACATTTTTAAAGTTATGTGACTCTAGTATCATATAGCTTTCAATAATATAATGAATTCCAAGTGTTGCCAAGTATATTCACACAGGTACCTAGGGTGATCCAAAACCTAAGGAGGAAAGAATAAATTTTGCTTTTTTTTAAATAAATGCCAAGTGATAGTGATATATATGGATTTTTAAAATTACCTTAGATGCCAATAGTATGGTACAGTTAAAAAATCATGTTCAGTATGCTTCTGAGCATAAACTATCATTTGTGTCTTAATGACCAAATTGTTATTGTTCAAACTTTCAGATGTTTCTATTAATAACAAATGCCACCATATATTGAGCATTTCTTCTATAAAAGGCATTGTCTTCAGTGTTTTATGTAAACATTATTTCCCTTAATCTATTTAACAATGAAGTAATTTGAGTAGTAGTATCTCTATTCTACAGATGTGGAAACTAAAGCTCAAGGAGATGAAGTAACTAACTTGTTCAAGGGCACATAGCTTTTAGGAGACCTGACCAGAGCTTAGATTTGATACCAGGTTTATCTCACTTCCAAGATCTATTCCCCTTCCTACTTGTTTTACTTCTCCATCCCTCAAATATACCTTCAACTTTCATTCAGATCACAGTGCTTGCAGAGTACTTCTGGAGTTGGCCATGTGTTAGTAAACCTTTGAGGACAATGGAAGGAAAGGAATGGCTTTTGGTGGTGGTGGTTTTTGCTTTCAAGTGTCATAACAAGGTTGGAAGATGCTTGCTTCATATAGACCTGACATGAATGAAGCAGGAATCTGAACCCCTTGGAATTTTCTGAACCATTTTCATCCATTTCTTAAAGCTTAATTGGAATAAACGAGAGGGCTTAGCATTTACATTAACTTCTTTTCCATATGACATTTTTTAGCCCATAGGTCTCATTTGCTAAATATACACAGCAAGGGAAATAAGATTTTTAATTTATTCTTATTTTTTAGCAAGGCAATAGAGATTTCAGTAAGAGATTTAAAATTAGGTTGGTGAATATTTTTTGCAGTAAATCCTAAAGATATTTTCAATTATATTTTGCTCCTCTTGTACTTTTTACTGACTCTTGAAAAATAAATATGCCAGTAAAACTGAGGCTTTTTTTGGTAAACATTTATTTTGTACAAAGTTACCACCAAAACGCTTTCTCAGTTAGCATCCTTTTAAAAGAACACAGTCCTGTACATTAAAAGAATCTAATCAGTTGGCATTCCCAGCCCTAAGAAATAATGATTGATGCTTCCTTGAGAATGGTGGTTAAGTACTCATGACTAAGTGTTTTAAAATGTTTAGTGAGGCTTGACAAATATAAAGTGTTGTAAATCACAGGCAATTATTTAAGGGATTTTTTTTAAAACCTGAGTTTAAATTTACTCTTGTTGCTTTTATTCTTTTAACTATTTGAGGCTTTGTTTTGTAGGAATTAATCCCATTCCTCAAAGGAGTTTTCTCTTCATTAGTTTTTACATTTTTAGGGGAGTTAATGACTTGAAATTTCTTATCTTTTACTCTACTAAAACTAAAGATTGTTGATATGAAAACATAGTTAAGATTTCCCTTTCTTTTTTAAAATATTTTTCTTGGGATGCCTGGGTCCCAAGCTCAGTCAGTTGAGCTTCTGCTTTTGGCTTTGGTCATGGTCCCAGGGTCCAGGGATTGAGCCCCTATGTGGGGCTCCCCACTCAGTAGGGAGTCAGCTTTTTCCTCTGCCTCGGCCCCTCATCCCCACTCGTGCATGCTCCCTCTCTCTCTCTCTCTGAAATAGATAAATAAAATCTTTAAAACAAAAAATAAAATACATTTTTTTTCTTAAGGAGAGAGTGTTTCCCATCTCCCAATTTCCTAAAGGCAGAGCCAAAGAACAAAATCCCCAAGAGGAACAGGGTCTTATTTTCAGCATGTGAGGCCTCTTCATGAAGACAGAAATGATGATACCAGGACCAGAATCTTACTCCACAGTCTGTGTTCCTTGAAAAATACATGTGTTTGTAGATGCTTCATTCATTTTTATTAATACCAAACCACAGAAATTATTTTCCTCTTTTGTTTTGGCCTCTTTAGGATTACACATGCCATTTCGAATTGTGCATTTGTCTTGTTGTTAAATCTGTTCCTGAAACATTTAAGATGTAAACTGATGGGCCATTATTTGGTCTGTTTCATCATTTACTAGATCTACATTCATGTTGTCTTAGTAGTGCCAGTTGCAAGCTCCCCCTTTTGTATAGAAATTTAACCTGTATACATATGCCAAATTTCTCCATTAGTGATTTTTTAATAATAATTATTGACTTATTTTCTTCTACCCCCAATTGTGTCAGTACAGATTTTTATATAAACTTTTTACGTTTTATTCTATTTTCAAGAAATGAAGAAGAAAGAAATATATGGAGATTGCTACAGAAATAGTATGATTCAAGTCTGTGAGCCATATAATGCCTATCAGTGATCTGTATCAACATTGCTGTTCTCAAATATGGCTTAAATTTGTGCTATTTTTATGCATTTATAATCATTCTATTTTCATTAGATCTTAGTTCATGAGAGGATGCTTATAGAAAATCAAGAGTCTTGGAAGTAAGATTGCTAGTTTTTTGTTTTTTTTTTTTAATTTTTTTTTTTTTAAAGATTTTATTTATTTATTTGACAGACCGAGAT